>NW_020664482.1:38990108-39030281 GCF_002925995.2 Terrapene triunguis
GTGGGGGGGTGCAGGGCAGAAGTCTGGGTGTGTGTGGGGGGGTTCAGGGGTCAGGACAGAGGGCAGTGGGGGTGGGGGAGTTCAGGGGTCAGGGAAGAGGGCTGGGGGTGTGTGGGGGTACAGGGCAGAAGGCTGGGTGTAGGGGGGAGTTCAGGGGTCAGGGCAGAGGGCTGGGGTGTGTGTGGAGGTGCAGGGCAGAAGGCTGGGTGTGTGTGGGGGGGTTTCAGGGGTCAGGGCAGAGGGCTGGGGTGCTCCCAGCCCCCTGCCATGAGCGGCTCATGGCAGGGGGCTGGAAGGGATATGCCCTCTTCCACCCCCTTCCCCAAGGTCCCGTCCCTACCTCTTCTCTGCCTCCTCTACGGAGCAGCGAGCATGCTGCCACTCGTCCCCCTCCCCCTCGCAAGGGCCATCAGCTGATCAGCGGCAGGGAGAGGGAGGGGGAGGAGGAGGGGCAGGAAAGCACCACGCTGGGGGAAGAAGTGGGGGAGGGGGGAAGCTTGGCTGCCGCAGGACTAAGCTTCTGCCTCCTGCCCCCGCAGGGCAGAGTGGTGGGCGGGGCGGGGCTGAGTGGGGCTGGGGGCCAGGACCACAGCAGGCAGCAGCGTGTCAGTCAAAATCGGCTTGCGTGCCATGTTTGGCACGCGTGTCGTAGGTTGCTGACCCCTGCCTTAGACCTTAGCAGCCCTGCCTCTCCTCCAGGTACAGTTTATAAGGTTAATTGGGCCTCATCTGAGCCACCTTAACCCGTTCAGGGTTGGTGTGTATGTGTGTGTGTGTGTGTGTGTGGTGGTGGGGCCTTCTTTTTGGCCTGCAAAATCAGAACCCGGCAGGCAAACATTTCCAAGCCCCAGACTTGCCTGTCTCCAGCAGCAATCAGCTGTGCTCCTGGCATCTCTTTCCCAGGGAAGGAGAAGAAATCTGGATCCCTCTGTAAAAGTGCCACCTAGGCCATGACACATGACACAGGGATGGTAATGATTTGGAGGCATTTCGGGGGTGGGGTGCTCAGTTGAGATCCCAAATTCCCTGTTCTCACTCCCTACAATCTTCCTTGGCCCTAGTAGCCTTTAACACTCACCATCTGGATGACGGAGACCGGCCCAATGCTGTTCACATAGATATCCACATCGATGAATGTGGGCTTGACTGGAAAGAGAGTGAAAAGGACGTGGATGAGCCAGGGGCAGGTGCGTACAGGGAGGAACATGGGAGTAAGGGTGGAATAGGCAGGCACAAGCTGAAAGCCCCTGAATTGAGGGCTGGGAGACCGCAAGAGAACTATCAGCTCTAGACCTGGAATGTGGGTGCATAGATCTGGGGGTTCTAGAATAGCTTGAGGCTATTTCTGTTACAGGATGGGGACTGCAGGGAAGAACTCACATTGCTGGAGTCCCCTTTGCTGGTACTGGTGGACACTGCTGGGAAGAAGTTCACAGCACTGGATTCCCCCCTAGCTGGTGCTGACAGGGCACCACTGGGAGGAAGCTCACAGCACTGGATTCCCCCCTAGCTGGTGCTGACAGGGCACCGCTGGGAGGAAGCTCACAGCACTGGATTCCCCCCTAACTGTGCTGACAGGGCACCACTGGGAGGAAGCTCACAGCATTGGATTCCCCCTAGCTGGTGCTGACAGGGCATCGCTGGGAAGAAGCTCACAAGGTCTGGAACAAACCGAGCATTTCCTGAAAGCAACCATTAAGAACTTACTCCCTCCCCACACACCAATGGGCCTGGAGACCCAGGAAAGGCTGAGGCTCGGAGGGGGGCACTTACTGCCGATGTCGGGCCTCAGTTTGTTGTCGTAGTTCTTCAGCAGTGAGTTGAGGATTTGTGTGGCGTCTGTCTCCTGCGCCTTGGGGGTCAGGACCCAGGTTTTATTGACACTGAGGTAATCGTAGTCATACTCCTCCATGCTTTCTGTCCTGGAGTAAACAGGCAAAGAATGAGCGAGCCGCCCCCATGGCCCCAAGGCTACCCACCATCACAGGGATAAAGCAGGACTGCGCCTCAGAGGAATACACCCGCCCTTGGGAGTTTCTAAGGTTCTCCAGGGTCTACCTCAGACACTTGCCCAGCATTGTCACTATGTCCTGGGGCAATGGGTAGAGCAAACTGGAGTAGGAAGGGGAGTTGGATTTCTTACCATTGCCCTTTTTCTTTCCCCCACTCCAAGGTCAGCTTGAGGCATTTATAAGGTGCTCAAGGAGAGAGGGCCAGGAGCTTTCCTTGCTACTAGGGTCAGGAGGGCTCCATTCTTTCCTTTGAACTACTCAGGGAAGCTGGCTATCCATGGAGGGGAAGCTCCCTGCACCCTCCTGGAGCTCCCTCAGGAGCCATGTTGCACATTTGTTCCCCTACAACCGGTCTGTGCCTAGCAAAGCACAGTCCTGCCCTCAATGAGAATATGGTGTCCTAGTCACAAAGAGAACTGCACCTCAGACCCCTCCTGTCTCATCAAGTCCCTCCACTACCATATCTTGGGCCTCAAGCCATCCCCTGGCCCCAAGTGGAACCACATGATTCATCCGCTCTCAGAGCAGGCCCTGGGTGGCAGCTCCCTAGTACTAACCGAGATTACCTACGTGATATAGGCTCTATTCCCCACAACAGTCCTGACAGTGGTTATTACACTGACCAAACAGCCTTCTCAAAGCCAAGCCTTATTTACTTAGAACAAAAGCATTTAAGAGACAACAGGTCTTAAGGGAATAAAGCAGACTGTATGCATGTCTAGGGTACCAGGTGTCTAATCATCTTTCATGCGGGGATCCTGGCAGGTCTCAGATTCCCAGAGATCCCCCCATAATCTCCAAGACTAGTGTCATAGTCTGGTCCCTTAACTCACCAACCATTTCTCCCTGTTTCAGGGAGAGTCCCCTTGAAAAGCTGTTCACTTCCAGGCTTGGCAAGACAAGTTTGCCTCTTTCTTGAAGCTAACAGTTTGCCCCACTCTCTTTCAAGTGGGTACTAGGCTGCCTTTACCTAGAGCTCCTGGGTTGCTTTCCTGTTTGCTTTTCCCACAGCTCCCTTCTAAGTCAGATCACTACAGTCATCCAGGAAGTTCCAATAACCCCCAGTAGTTATATTGACCACACTATTCATTCCATCAGTACATCGCAGTACCGATCGATTACTACAGAGCAATTCCACATCTACATTTGCTATGACTTTTAAGAATGTCTCCTAGCTGTACATGTCAGTTTTCATTCTCTCCAGTGCTGGAGAGGGCTTCTCCACGGGAGCTGCCATTGTGCTGATACATCCCAGCGGCAGCCCTGCAACGCTGACACGGAAGCAGGCCCTGGGAATGCAGACTTCCTTTTAATACGCAAGGAGGCAAAGACTGGCAGAAGTCTTAAATTGAAACACTATTCCCTTCCAAAGTTGTAGTTAATTAATCAGGGGTTCCTAATGTTAAAACCCATATAAAACTTGTTCCATGACCTGTCTGAAGTTCTCTGCCTTTCCTGTGTGTTCAGAGGTGGAGGAGTTTCTGTTATCAGAGGATCGGACCCATTTAGCTGTCTGCCTGCCTCTGTGTTTTAGATATTTACACATCATGTCATCACTTCCTGTCTGATTGCTCATTATCCCTTTTGATTATGGGAAAGGAGTCGTGTGCAAGTTTGCTAGGATTCCTTTTCCTATCCAAGAGGAGGCAGTGATTGGACTAGGTTGTATATTACGCTGCTGTTTGCCTTTTTAACATGCCCAATCGGAAGAAGCAAAGAGTGGAGATTGTTGCAGTAGGAAAGAAGGGATCACAATAGCCACCTACCTATTTAGCTGGGACTAAAGGTCTTGGGCCGGAGGCAGCCCCGCTGGTGCAGGCTGGAGTAAATTACCCACTCGCCTGGCCCAGCTCAGGGTGGAATAACTCAATGGCGAGCAGGCAACCCTGGCATTATGCCTCTCCATCTACTGCCACCTATCCTTTGTGTGGTGGTGGTTCACAGCAAGCCCTTCAATAGAGGAATTATACCAGCAGAAACCAGAGTAACCCTGGGTTACATCTAGCTCTCATCTTAATGTTCTTTAGACCCTCTTGTAAGGGAGCCCTGAACAGGTCACATGCAGGGATTGACCCCAGGACCTAGGACTTGAAAAACAACACACTGCTACACCTGATCTAAAGCCCAAGTCCCACAACAGCAAGGCAGTAGCAAACCCATCAAACTCAATACCAGATGCCACCACCAGAGCCCTTATATGCTATATCAGGGTGGGTTACTCTATTTTCAGGCTGGCACAGTAATGTCTATTAGGAGAGTGGGGCTTCTTGTGTGATTTGGAGGGTTTTTTGTGTGGCAACTCCATATTGGCAAAAGCCCTAGAGCAGGCCCAGTTATGCCAGTGTAAAAGAGCTTTTGCCAGTACACTTATTTTGGTCCCTAGACTGCTATAAGCTACAGCAGAGAAAGCACATTTTTGCCGGTATAAACTGCATCTACACTAAGGTTTTCCAGCATAGCTATTCCAGCAACCCTTTTCTAGTACAGACCTGGCCTTATCCCCCGTTAAGGGCTAAAGCATCTTGTTATTAGATCCATGGGGAAGATTTAGTTCAGTTCGAGGTGAAATGGTCCTTTTCTGTTGCTACACACCATTGCCAGGTTGTGACAAAAATATCTGGAAGGAGGGCGTGTGTGTACATGTTTGGGTTAGGAAAGGGTGGGGCTCTAATGACACCCCTTCCCGGCTCCCTGTTTCCCAGCCCCCGCCCCCAAGTCAGGCTGGGAAGATGTACTAACTGATGCCCAAAAGCTACTGCAAAGACAGAGCAAACAGGGAGATAGAAGGCCGTGTCTGTACACTGAGACACACGCACAGCTGCCAATGGAAATGTCACATAGCAAATATTTAGCAATTAAGCACATGCAGTGGCTGTTCCCGGGACTGGAGGATATGTCTCCTTGTGCCCAAGCAATTCTGACTAGCAACTTGTGACAGGTACAATCCAGCCCCCATATGTCTCCTGCAGATGCAGGGGGAAGCTGGATCCCCGCTCCTCACATCAGCTCGTCGAAATGTCAAACCACTCACCTCTCAGCATGGCAACGCAGCTGAGAAGTGGGTGAGCAGAGTGAAGCAGTCAGAGCTCAGCGAGGAGCTGGGTGGGCAGCGGGGCTGTCAGACACCTGGCGAGGAACCCCCCTGGTATGGCAAACACTGTGAATGACACAATCGCTCCCTGCCCTGCGACCAGGCCGTGCGGCATGTGTGACAGCGATCAGATGCACTCTTGTTTATGGATGGAGTCAGACATCCCCTCCTTGGGCAACGCGTGACATTATTGCACAAGAACGCAGTGTTATTTGCTTTCTGTCTGTAATTCCGAGTGTTGCTTTTCTCAAGCAGCCTCTTGCTGTGTTGAGGACGACGAGCACAGGAAAGGGGACTGATAGCTGCTGAACAATCAGAGCCTCTATTTCAGCCTGCGGGGCCAGCTAATCCAAAGAGCTCAGGGCCAGATTTTCAAGGGCTCAGCCCCCAATGAACTGCTCTCTTCTTCAAATCTGGCCTCAATTAGAGGAGCTGCGCCTCTCCAAAAACTCTAGCCCTAGCAATTATGCCGTGTGGTGCAGTCCAGCAAAGAGGTGACTGGGAGTCAGGAGACCTCCATTCTGTTCCTATCACTGCCACAGTCATTTAACCAACCCCCTGTGCCTCAGTTTCCCCACTCACAAAAGATGGATGATGTTACTTCCAGGTCTTTATGAAGTGTCTTGAGAGCTATGAATTCATAGCACTGGATATGTGCTCTGTATTATTTTTATCACGGGACTTGACAGAGCAAGCTTCCCCGCACCCTGACAGCCAGTGTGCCCCAACTCTGGGATAATTCTATACTCATTGGCCAAACAGTGCTGCTGCAATTAGAATTTAGCATCAGATACAAATGAGGATATTTTTGTGATGTGGACACGTGCCCTCCGGGAAGCAGCCTGGTGCTGTAGATACATGGTACTGAACAACTGTCACTGGATTTAAGCTGTCAACGGGAAGGTGTAAGACTCAGCAGCACATTCTCAGTCCCCAGAGCTGGCCAGTCCCTTTCGTGTGCTTTTATGGCTAGTACTTTTTACTTTCAAACCTAAACTCCCGGTGCACAGCTGGGCAAACTTTTTCAGACAAATTGTTTATTCGCCACAAAATGCAGTTTTGGGTTGTGAATTTGTGTCAAATTCAGCAAATAGTTTTGGCCAAAAAAACAAAGATTTTTCCTACCCAAAAGTCAAAATGTTTTGTTTCTACTTTTCATTTAGAAAATTAGTTAGTCATTTAAACGAGTGAGCAAGCAAGCAAACAAATGGGTTAAAAAAAAACCATCCACAAATGAAACAAAATAAAAACACAAAAACAAAAAATAATAATTCTTTTCAGGTTGCATTAAGTGTTTTGTTTGCTCCAAAATCAGGAAAAAGCTATTATTCACTCAGTTCTCTCTAAGTGTAAGCCCAGGGTTAGTAGAAGTCAAGTAGCAGACCCTAGGTTTGTTATCCTGGGGCTTGAGCATCTGCACTTATTTGTAACCCCAGGTTAGGAACTGTTGAACCCTGGGTCTACACTGCATCATGTGGGCCTGAATCCAACCACCCATATCCCAGACTTCCTAGCGCCCTCCCAAAATGTGGCCACTCTAGCCCTTTCCTCATGGTGCAATGTGGGAAAAATGGACTTTCCAGAGGAGAAAGGAAGTCAGCCCATGGGATTGTGGGATACTTTTGGCAGGCTCTCAGAGCACAAGTCCAGTGGGGCTGCATCTACACTGGAAAGCAATAGGGCTTGCACCAGGGTTCCTGGCTTGACTTAGGCTTGGACCCTTCACCCCTGTAGGGTGCTAGGTCAGAGTCCTGGGTTAGTGCGATTTGGGTGTAGACAAAAGGGGGTGAGGCTTGAGCCTGAGTTCATACCCTGGGCTTACACTGCAGTGTGGACATACCCTAGGTGTCCATGGGTGATCATTATCCCACACTTGCATCTTTACCTCTTGAGGGATCCAGCTGCGGGGGCCTTCCCATGTAATGAAAATATCATGCACCGAGTTCTCCTTCCTGCCACATGTAACAGTGCCACTGAGTATCTGTGCTAGGTAGGATAAAAGTCTCTGTACATTCAGATATGGGCAGAGAGGAGGAAATAAGCAGTCTGGCCAGTGTGAGCCCAACCCAGAGGGGACACCTTGAATCAGGACCCTGTGCACAATGTTACCCCAGAGGTGGGCAGCCCTTTGGCGAGGATGTAGAAACCCCTGCCACAGCTACATGCCTCACCCCCAAATTAAAGGGGCAGGCAGAGCAGGGTCTTGAATGTATCTGGGTGACCTCTTGGTGGGCTCTGACATGCTGGCAGTGGGGAATCCCTCAGAGAAGGGGAGCACACCCAGGAGCACATTTTCTGAGGTGGCATCATGGGTGGGCATGTCAGATACCACGCAACCTAACCAGCCCTTCAGGAGAAGCAGAAGCTCCTGAACTGCTACCAACATGGATCTCCCCTAAAGATGGGCCCAGCACAGCCCCCTGGATTCACACAGCTCAGCACTTTGGGTAAGTTCAGGTCCTGATCTGGCTTGGGATGGGCTCCAACCTGCAGCATCCCAAAGGGGAATCCGTGACTCAGCCCACTGCACATTTATTGCCACCAGTGCCTAAGGGCCCAACTGCAGGGGTCTCATTGTCCCAGAGGTCAATGCTCCGCTGTACTAAACTAAACAGGTCCTCAGCGGGTGTCATGTGGCGTAGCTGTGTTGCCTTCAGTGGCGGGAGCTGTGCCCATTCACACTGCTGGGGATCTGCCCTAGGAAATGATGACACGTAAGACGCCTCGGCCCCTTTGCTGGGTGGGTGGTCTGGGGAATGCGGAGTTAGCTGAACACAAAGGATCCAGCTGGTGCCAGGGGACTCGTCGTTGCAGCTCATGCTGGGCGGAGAGATGGCATGAATCAGTTTGAGCTCTACCAACTGGTCACATCCAGGCTCAGCCCCTCTTGGATTGAGCCCCGGGCGCTAGGTGTGACAGAGTCACACATCACAAGCCGTAGGCGTGAAAATCCAGCGAATATGGGCTGGGAAGCTGGTGGACCTCACTCTCCTCCCACCCCTCAGCAGCCATCCACTCCCACCCCACAAGCTCCATGCTTAGCTTAGAGCTGTTCGGGAGTGGGACAGGGCTCGCTGGAGAACCCCAAGTCTCTTTGGGGGATGGGAGAGGCACTCTTGTGGAGACATAGCTGGCTGGGGGAGGGAGAGGCGGGACAGTTGATCGGGTGGGGCTTCCCCCTTAGAGATGTGAGTGCATGGAATTAAAACCTCCAAATAACCCTGCAACCTTCCAACCTCCAACTGTAGTGCTCACTGAGCGAATCTGTCACTGGAGATGCCCGAGTCATAAAGCAGAGCACTTCTGCCAGGATCCACATTCTCAGCCTCAGAGTATAGGAAGATCCACAAACTAATACACTAGTGCAAGAAATTTTACTCTCAGCCTTTGCACTCAGATACTATGGTGATGTGCACATTAGACAGCGCAGCAGGACACACTAGCAGTGCCAGAGTTCATGTCCCCAGCCTCATAAACCAGAAGGATCCATGTAATAGTGCAATAGCACCAGCATTCATGCCCCCAGCCTCAGAGTTCACTAGGACCTGCACATTAGTGCAATTGCACTGGGGTTCATGAAGATCCACACACTAGTGCAAATGCACTGGGGTTCATGTTCCCGGCCTTGGCATTCCGGAGGATCGACACACCAGCATACTGGTATCAGGATTCATGCTCTCCGCCCCAGACTGCATTTGTAATGGGATTTGATCGGCTTTACGTCGGCTTATTCTGCCAATTAGCTTCAGCCAGTAAAATCCCTCTTCCCCCGAGCCCGGGGGGTAATGATCTGCTGACAACATGTTCTTTTCCCGATCTGGCCGTTAAGCTCACCAGCAGGGTTAGGAATAGTAAAAACGTGAATACCCTTGCTCGGGGCTTTCAGCGCTGTTTACAGAAAAGCTTTACAAGCTGCTGGCTTTGGGATAGAGTCCTAATCGCCCCACACAATGCCACTGGAGCATCCCATTGAAACGGGCATCAAGGGCCCGGGAAACAACAGGGACCTGCCAACCTGCAGAGTTTGTCAGAGATGAATGCTCCCTCCCTCCTTCCTGGCTCTGTTCTTCAACCATGGGGTGCCCATCCTGGGATGCCCTAGGTGCTTTCTGATCATGGTTGGCCACCTTGCATGCCGGATACATGTGCTCCCTCCTGCCACACTGGCAAACTGTGCCCTCCTGGAAGTGGACCCTGATCCACTGAAAAGGGGCAGGCAGAAATGCACAGCCTCCTTGACCCATGTGCATTAGTGGCTGAGTCCTACGAGGGACTGAGCGTTCCCCCCCTTCCCATTGCAGTCAGTGGGAACGGCTGGCACTCACAGCCAGAGATGAGACACATCTGCAGGAGATTTGAGTTACAAGGGTGCAAAAAGAATCTAAGGCAAACGTTTTTCTCTCTCTGCATGGAAAGAGTCCTTTGAAGTCAAAGGGATTTACACCAGCTGAGGAGCCTGGCCAGTAGCTAGAAGCATCAGTTGGATTCCAAAACAAACCAGAAGAGAGAGAAAGAGGAAATTAAGACAAAAAGGAAAATGTAACAATACTGACAGCGCTGGGAAATCTGTGTCTGCTCTGTGCTTGTGCACTGCAGTGTCGTTTGTCTAAGGCTCTCAAGGTGCTGTACCATGGGGTGAAAGTATCATTATTATCCCCATTTCACAGGTGTGGAAACTGATGCACAGAGAGAATTGACTTGTCCAAGGTCACATAGTGAGTCAGTCGAGCTGGGAACGGAACATAAGAATGGTCAGACTGGATCAGACCCATGGTCTATGTAGCTCAGCACCCTGTCTTCTGACAGAACAGAGGCCAGTGCCAGATGCTTCAGAGGAAAGGAACAGATCAGGGCAATTTACAGAGTGATCCATCCCCTGTCGCCCAGCTTCTGGCAGTCAGAGATTTAGGGACACCCAGATTATGGGGTTGTGTCCCTGACCATCTTGGCTAATAGCCATTGATAGGCCTATCCTCCATGAATTTATACTTCTGGCTTTCACAGCATCCCCTGGCAACAAGTTCCACAGGTTGACTGTGCGTTGGGTGAAGAAGTTCTTCCCTTTGTGTGTTTTAAACCTGCTGCCCATTAAATTTCATTGGGTGACCCCTGGTTCTTGTATTGTGTGAAGGGATAAACAACACTTTCTTATTCACTTTCTCTGCACCATTCATGGTTTTATAGACCTCTATCAGATCCCCCTCAGTTGTCACTTTTCTAAGCTGAACAGTCCCAATCTTTTAAATCTCTCCTTGTACGGAAGCTGTTCCAGACTCCTAAGAATTTTTGTTGCCCTTTTCTGTAACTTTTCCAATTCTAATATATCTTTCTGGAGATGGGGTGACTAGAACTGGAGGCAGTATTCAATGTGTGGGCGTTCCATGGATTTATATAAAGGCATTATGATATTTTCTGTCTTATTTTCTATCCCTTTCCTCATGGTTCCTAATATTCTGTTAGCTTTTTCAACTGGTGCGGCACTGAGCGGATGTTTTCAGAGAACTATCCACCCTGAATCCAAGATCTCTTTCTTAAGTGGTAACTGCTAATTTAGACCCTATCGTTCTGTATGTATAGTTGGGATTATGTTTTCCGATGTGCATTACTTTGCATTCATCAGCATTGAATTTCACCTGCCATTTTGTTACCCTAGCCCAGATCTCCTGACTCCCAGTCCTCTACACTGAATACGGGACCAAGGCAATGGCCTTTTCTTCAGAAATCATCCCTCTCCGCAGCGTACTAGCTGCAGGGGATTGAGGGAAGGTTGATGGAGCCAGGGTGGGAGTTCTCTGCTTGCCTGGGGTTCAGAGCAGTGGCAGGTTCATGCAGGCACACATGGCATGGTGCTGAGGGAATGGTAATGGCAGATGGGCAGAGCGGGAGCAGCATGTGGGTTTGGGGGTGGACGGGGGAGCCTGAAATGTCACATCTGGCCAGAGAGGCAATTTCCACCCCAGCTGGAAGCCAATGCCAGAAAACAGTGAGAAAGCCCACCATGTGGAGATTAGTGCTAACCCTTGTCTGACAGAGCCACCTCTGGGACCATCTCCTCCCTCCCCACTGCACTTCCGGGCCCTCTCATCTGACTCTTGAACCGAGCAAGAGAGACGCGCTATTCCACATGCAAAACAATACTTGGCGCCTTTCACCTGAGCCTCCCAAAGTGGAGAACAGTTGTTAACAAAGACAGGCAGCGTCTCTGCGAGCTGTCATGCCCCATTCTACAGTGGAGAGCGGTGAGGTGCCGAGAGGAGAAGGGACTTGTCCAAGGTCACCCAGCAGGTGACAGGGCACAAAGAGAACGCAGGGGGTCCTGACTCCTGTGCCAGATGTATAGGGACAGGGAGCATCCCTGGTTAATTGCTCATCACTCCAAGCACCTATCTGCCTCTTCGTACTATGTTTAGTCCCTTCTCTCCAGGGAGCAGAACTAGTGGCTCAGCCCCAAAGGTCCCATAAGGCTTCTTTCCTTTCCACGACTCCAACCCCGCCTGGCATGCAAAATGAAGGAAGAAGGGAGCTTGGACCAGACAAGCAACACAGCCTACAAAATACAGCCGGGCTCATTAGGAGCAGGCAGGCGAGTGGATGCCAGGGAGAGGGTGAGGGGATTGTTATCAATCCCAGCATCTCTTTGGGGTTGGGGTAGGTATATTAGGAGAAAGCAGGGTTCTCACCTTATCTGTAGGGCGGGATAGATTGTCAGGTACATCAGGAAAACTTTCCCAGCCATCTTAAACGCACGAGCCATGCGATCCAAGGGAAGCGCAGTGTCCACATAAAGAGAGGCAGCTTGGGCTGGCGTGACTGCAGTTTGACAGATTCCTTCCTATCCAGTTTGCAGGGGGGCCCAGGGGCTCCCCTCTCTCCTTCCCCAGTCTGCCCCAAAGGATGGCCAGCTCGGTCCAGGTGTGCTGCAGCTGGAGTCTCTGGGGACCAGAAAAGAAAACACTTGTAGCAACCAAACAAAAAACTAAAGGTGGTGGTGGCGGGGGAAACCCACCCAGGAGAATCCAAGTTCAGAAGGAGGAGGAAAGCCAAGCCTGGTGCCTTTGTGTCTCCTTGCCCTCCAGCAAGTTTAGGGGCTTTTCTTCCATTCCTGCCTGCTTGGGCACGGCCTCTGTGGCTTTACTGTTGAATTCCCAATGTCCAATCTCTTTACGGAAGGGTTTCCCCTCTTCTCTTTTCTCCCAGCTCACCAGCTGTGCCTGTGCCCAGCAGACAGGTGCAGTGAGAGCTGTGTGTGTGCGCACAGCACAAGCCCCACCGGTTGCTATTGCAGCCTAGAATACTGAAATCCTCTTCTCTCTGTCCCCCTCCTTTTCTCTGCCTCTCTCTCTCTCTCTCTCTCTCTCTATTTCTTCCTTCTGTGCTTCTCTCCCCACCCCTCCCAAACTCGCCCACCCTCCCTCCGGCTTTTAATCCTTCCTTTCTGATCCTTTTGGAAAGAAGGGTCAAAGTTGGGCATTTCTTATCCTACTCCTTGGCAGGAGAGGAGCAGAGGGAGTGAGAGGGAGACTGGCAGGGAAGAGGAAGAGAGATGCTCAGAGGTCTCACGCAGGGTCCTAGCTCCCCCCCTGTTTAGTGCAAGGGGTGGAGGAGGCCTCCTCCTTCCCAGCAGGGCAAGGGTTAACAGCTTCTTCTTGCTCCTTTCTTAAAGGGAAAAAAAAGCAAAAAAAGTTCAGTTGCTGTGCTGACAAAGGCTGTATCCAGAAATCAAAGGGAAATGCCTATTTGTGTGTCACTGAGTTACCAAACGGAAGCTTTTGGGAAGGCGAAAACTGGAATTCATTAACTTGTGTAAAGCTCTCGCTCTCCTCCTTCACCTAACGAGACATGACAAGGTCGTCGCTTGTTAGTCACATTGTAGCGTAAAACCTCGCGCAACGTTTTGTTAAAAGCTGGGGAGCGAGGCTGTTGCTAGCAAAAATGTGCCAGAAGCAAATGCCAGCAATGCTGAGCGAGGCTCAGCTCAGCCAATAGAAGGCGGCCTCGCACCCAGTGCATTGTGGGTGCTAATGCACTAGAAAGCATAACCACTCACTGCCGCCTCCATGGGGTGAACCTCTCTGTGCACAGCCTTGCTCCTGGGTTACATCCAGGTCTAGTTTCTGCCCATCATAAAATAGCCAGGGCCCCAACTCGCAAGTGCTCATGCATGGGATTCCCATTGAGTGCAGTGGGCGTCTCTTGAAGAGTTGGGATCCTTCACTCTAAAGGACATTCCGAAACCCAGCTTTTGTCCTGTGCTTCCCAGAGCAGCCTAGGCAACTGGGTATCTTATTGCATCCCTCCTTAAAACTCTCCTTTTCCAGGATGCCAACAAAAACTTGACCAAGCACAGTGGGGTCCTGTCCAGGGCTGGGGGTCCTAGGCACTAGGATAATAATAATAAATAATAACTGACTTGTGCGCTATTGCCAATGCCGTTCTGTTGGGGGATTTGCCGTACAGGGAGATAGTGCTGCTTCGTGCAGCCATCAGGAGACCTGTGAGCTGATCCCAGCTTTGCCACTGATTCACCGTGAGACCTTGGGCAAGTCATTTCACTCTGTGCTCAGTGGCCCCATCTCTTAAACGGGGATAATATGTGTTCACCTTTTCAAAGCGCCTTGAGATCTTTGACTGAGAGACACTGAGTTTATTGAAGAACAATAATCACATCCCACATCTTGTCTCTGGGAGCAGTTCGTTCTGCTGAGCCAGAGGTGAAAAGGCTGTAACACAGCTTGTAAGGAGAAAGGAAAGTTGGTCTTGTGGCTATGACACTGGTGTAGGCCTCAGGAGTTCTGGGTTTAATTCCTGGCTCTGCCACCGATTCACTGGGTGACCCTGGCCACATCACTTCATTTCTCAGTGCCTCACTCCCCCCTCTGTTAAGTGCTGGTAACGCTTCCGTTGTTTAGCTTGAAAGGATGAGAGTCTTACATCTCAGTGCAGCCCCTGGCCCAATGGGGCCCTAATCTCAGATGGGACTTCGGGATGCTACCATAAGACAAACAGTAAATAATAGTAACACACCTTGCCAATTTTGCAAGGTTGGTCAGTAGCAAGGCAGCCATCGCTGACTCTTGCTGCAATCACCTTAAGCAGTGAAGCGTGAGATTTGACTACCCATCATAAACCACAAGAGCACAGCTGGTCTCACGGGAGCTCCAAGATGGAATGTCCTTTTATTAAGTGACTGTGTATTATGGTTGTTATATTCACATCAGCTTGCAATGAGCTGGTGGGGCCTCTAGGAAGGTAATGTGAGAAAGAGTAAATAATGCAAATCAAGGGTGCAGGGAGTGGGGGGTAAAAAGGGCTCTTCATACTCCAGAGAAGGTCTGGGGGCTGAAACATGCTGGGAACACTGGCTCCTTCATTAAATCTGGGCTCCATTTCGATTTGTACTGTGCCTCCTGCTTGACCAAAACAGCACTGGAATAATCCCAGCAAGCAGGAAGGCTTGTTTTCGGTGTGTGACGGAACCACTGAACCCTGGGGATCCAGCTGACAACAGGAGATCTGGACTTTAGTCGTACAGAGCTTGCTCAGATACAGACCCGCATTGCCTGCCAGGGGAATTTTGCTGGAGTAAGAGTGCAGGATCTGGCCCTTGGGTACTATTCCTGGCTAGGCTCCAGGAACCCCTGAGCCTGACTCCCATCCCAGCCCAGGGTCTGATGGCATGGGCAAGTCTCTGCTCCACTTTTCCCCTTCACAGGGCTGTTCACAGTTGCATTCATGAATGTCTGCAAAGTGCTTTGACATCTCTGGATGGAAGGGACTAGGGAAGGACAAAGCATTATTAGTGTATTGCTCCACCAGGTCTCCTGGGAGAAGTTTCCTAGCCAGCCTCTTGTTCTTTACTTTACATATGGAGATATACCTATCTCATAGAGCTGGAAGGAACCCCGAAAGGTCATCGAGTCCAGCCCCCTGCTTTCACTAGCAGGACCAAGTACTGATTTTTGCCCCAGATCCCTAAGTGGCCCCCCTCAAGGATTGAACTCACAACCCTGGGTTTAGCAGGCCAATGAGCTATCCCTCCCCCCCTCACATTACACCAGAAGGTACCTCTTGCTTCACCTTCCATGCTGTTCAGTTCTCATCCAGGTCAGTAACAGGCAATGTCACTAGGCATGGGTACTAGGGCCCTCCAGACAGAACAAGGTTATCCAGTGATAGGCTTACAGCTTCCCATCCACGTGCACAGCCATTTTAAATGCACCGTGCTGGTTCTTACTCTTGGCTGAGGTGATGGTGCATGATGACCCCTCTTCCACATTTATAATAGCAGGCTAGTGCAGAAGGTGAAGGCTGAGTTTAATACATCTTCGACTCCTATCTGCCTGTCACTTGCACTAAGAGGTGGTGGAGAGCTGGCGCCCTGGTCACTCGTGCAGTGGCTTCCCTCTCTAGCTCACCAGTAAAACTCAGTTGATTGTTCTCTTGCCTGCAAAGGATTTGAATGGAGTCTGAGCTTATGCTAATATTAATCAGAAGTAACTCTGCTAATTCAATGGGGGGAAAGCTGGTGTGAGAGAGGGCCCAGGCCTTAGGTGCCTACTCTCCAGGAGAGACCAGGCCCCTGGCATTGGCAGATTTGTGAGGTGTGGAAGCCCACAGGTGGAATATGAGCGGATGTTGCAAGTCAGGGTTGAAGTGCACTGGCAGAGCTGTATGGAGGCTGCCAGGCCCAGAAGAGCAGGGTGGGATGGGGGTGCATCACAGAGTGGAATGGGGACTCTGGGACTAGAATGACTGGGGATGTCTGCAGGTCAGGATGGTGGGGCAGCGGCAGAGTGGGGTTGTGTCCCAGAAGTGGAATGGCAGAGGGTGCCGACGCTCTGGATTGAGGTGAATTTGCAGTGCTGCTTGGGGAAAGCTGGCACCGAGCCTGCCCACCCTCTCTCTGGTGCTGCTCTGTGTTATCAGTCTGGCAGCACGGCTAGGGGTGCTGTCCTTTCTGTGGGGCCCCTCCTCTCTGGCTTTGGTTGGCAGCCCAGGAAGCTAAGTGTCCGTTGGCACATTTGGCAAAGAACAGGGGATAGTTCTGGCATCCTGGCCAACACTCCCTGTTGGAGCAAACCAGGTTCTAACGGCCTAGGTCCGTATGCTGCAAAGCTGCAGTGGTTCCTAGGGTAACCGCTGCACTTTCAGCCCCCGAGCCTCCTCTCACACCAGTGCAAATTGAGGCCAAGCCCATTCAAGTGACTGGGGTAAAGATGCTCACAGTGTCTCCTTGTAAAGCCCTCTAGAAGACACTGAGTAGGGTATCCTCCTCAAGCACCAACCTCTTTTCTACAGTACAAAGTGGCCTGTTCTGTTCACCCCGTCAGGACATTTGTTCGCCATCACAGGGCATTTGTACCTCTTATGCTCACTAGAAAGCCCCTGCATGGCGGCAGATGCTGCATCCTAGCTTACGCATCATCAATAACCCCTCCAGCTGGGCTCCGACTCCACACTCATTATGGCTGGCAATGATGTATGAAGCAAAGAGGACACAGCTTGATTTTCAGGTGCCAGGTTGAGCTCGCTGTGCTGACAGGTAGAAAGATTTTGTTTTGACTTGTAAGCTGAACAAACATGACAGGGGAAAGTCACGGCAGGAGAATGAAGAGGGATGGGACAGCAAGGCACCGTTGTTTGCAGATTTGCTTTTCTGGCTCCTCCCCTGCTCAGATTTTAAAAGGTTAAACCACTGATGGGGTTAATGTGTTAAAGGAAGGGACCCGTGATGGACACAAAAACATCAGACACGAGACACTTGAAAGAAAAAACATTGTAGGGCTTATATAGGGATGGGTGAAGTCAGGGCAGTTTGAAGGCCTGAATATCTCCTTGAGATGCTAATTTATTTTGAACTGGGAGTCATATAGATATAGATATAGATATAGATATAGATATAGATATAGATATAGATATAGATAGGATTGCAGATATAATATCTTATCTGGAAACTATTGTAAATATACACACTACAGAAAAATACATGCATCCATACCCACACATGCAATGTGTTTTTCCAACTAAGGGGAAATCTGTGCTCTGTATTAAGGATAGAAGGACCCACCAAAATCTGGACTGACATAAGTGAGGGCCTGTATATGGCAGGGCATTTACCTCATCATGGGAACACATCTCATTCCTCTTTGCTCCTTTTATCCCAGCCTTTCTATTTGTTTTCCTCCATCCCCTCTCTACTCACCTTATTCACCCACCCAGCGCAGCTGAAGGCAGAGTAAGCGTCCTCCTCAGGGCCCTGCCAGTGTGTCTCCGCCTTGCTCCAGGGGGATCCTTTCTTAGGCTGAGAAGGAAGTGAAGTTTCCATGGCCCATTCAGTCTGGCTCTTCTGCTGAGGCTGCTAATAAGACTGCTGCCAGCTGCGGCCAGTTGTGGTAGAGATTTTATGCTGTGGACATTTGCGCACTAGCTGGTCTAAGACTACTAACTCGTTTCTCTGTCTCTCTCTTATTATATCATACAGGCCATTGAACAGCCATTAGATGCTGAAACTATATTAATAATTCTACAGAACATTCAGGCGATAGCTTTTGCCCCTGAAGAATTCCAAAGCACTGCTCTGGATATACAAACTGCAGCGAAGAGAGCGAACTCTTCAGCTGTCACTGAAATGCAGCACTCTCTGGGGTGAAACACTTCCACTTCGTAGCTGCATACAGCCTATGTCAAACTGAACCTTCAGGGGGAATTGAGGAAGATGGAATGTAAGCTTAAAAGCTTGTCTCTCTCACCAACAGAAGTGGGTCCAATAAAAGATATTACCTCACCCGCCTTGTCTCAGTTGAAAAACCTGGCATTCGGCTAGGATGTGGGGTCACCACGGCACTTCTTATGAGGGTTCTTTAATGACTGTGATTTCAGGATCTAGATCTTTCAGACGAAGGCACCTGCAATCAGGGGCACCGGAACAGGGGGGCCCAGGAGGCCATAGCCCCATCACTTTTAAAAGCAGGAGGACTATGGCATGCCACTTTTTACTGTCCGTAAGGGCGAGCAACGGGGGGGTGTGTTAAGGGGAGAGAGAGGAGTGAACGGGGGCGGGGTCATGGGGGGGAAGAGGCAGCATAGGAATGGTGTCTCAGGGGAAGAGGCGGCGTGGGGGCAGGGCCACAGTTCCGGGGCTGGTGGCCCCCCAACTTTTAGGGAGCTTCCATTGTCCCTGCCTGCAGCAGAATAAGCTCCCTGTCCCCATATTGGTGCAGTAGTTCAGCACTGACTCAGAGAGACCAGTGCCGCTTACCGACTCACCAACACAACTTCCTTGCGTGTCTCCTATCTAAGTGCTAAACAAGCCGGAGCCTGTTTAGCTTGTGAGATCTAACAGGCTCTGGGCTCCAGGCATTCTATTGCTACTGACCTGGGCAGGATTCAACATAGCGAGCTAGTGAGGCATTGCTTCTCTTGCATTATTAATCCCCCGAGACGTGGGGATTTCAACGACTTCTTTATATATGTGCTCTGTAATGTTTATTCAGCAGTAAGCAACTTTACTGCTCATGTGTGTCTGACTTTAGCTTAGGGTGACCAGAAAGCAAGCGTGAAAAATCAGGACGGGGGGCGGGGGATTTACTAGTTGCCTATACAAGACAAAGCCCCTAATATCGGGACGGCTGGTCACCCTAGGTTAGCTCGTGCCTTTCACAGTGCAATTACCAGCTACCTGGTCTGGCGTTCATATCTGGGTACTGAGCACTGCACTCTGTCCTGGACTGGGTCTTTGGCCACAGCATATTCGCAAGCCTCAAGAGCTATGAGGTTTTAACGCAGCAATCAAAGGTTTAACTCAAGGAGCTCTGTGTAAGGAGAAACAAAAAGGTAGGGTAATTCGGCTTACCTTAGTGCAGGCGGGACACACTTCCTGTTCCAGCTACAGAGATCTGGAGGAACCTGGGAAATCCAATAGTCCCAAATTCTAATCCTGGCTCTAGCACGGTGAGGCCAAATCACTTTGCCTTTCCAGCTCAACTTCCCATCTGTAAAATGGGGATAATATGACTTACCCACCTGCTTTACAGGGGTGTGGTGTGGGTTAATTAGTTGGCCTTAGACCCTCAGGTGGTGTCAATCAGTGTCATCCCAGTGACTATAGAAACGTCCTGCTTTCCTAGCCACCAGAAAGCCTTTCGTTTGGGTTGCCAGTGTCCTACTACGACACAAAAGCAGGGGTTGAAAATACAGCTGTGACCGGGGATCTGTTTTTTCCCAGCTTGAGCTTCTCTCAGTAGAGCCTCTCTGCACAGCCCCCCAAAGTGAGCCACCCCGAATCGTGCCACTGTTCAAAACCAAGAGATGCCCCTCTGCACATGGTGAGGGATTGACTCTGATTTTCATTTAACCTTTTGGGCCAAATTCTTCCCAGTATTCCATGAAGCCTTTTCCCCCCAGGGTATTATTTCTTTGAATATTTGCTATGTCTTTTCAGCACCTCTTCATTTTAGTTTGCTCCCTCCAGACAGCCCCTGGCTTGCTTTGGTTCACAGAAGGGGATTTTTCTTCTCTTAGAAGAAGTGACAGAAGCCCAAGAAATGTGGGGGCCTTAATTCTTCAACATGATTGGTAGGACTTGTGGTGGCCCCTAGGAGCAGTCACGGAGCAGGACCCATTGTGCTAGGTGCTGGACAAACACATAACAAAAAGACAGTCCCTGCCCCCCCGAGCTTACCTTGGGAGTAGCCCCTCATTGCCTGGGACATCTCTCAGGGTGTGCCAGAGCTGTGCCATGAATCTGAACTCCTCCTGCCAAAGTGGGGGCCTGTGAGAACTGGCTCTGAAGCTCCCCCTCGCTTTGTAGTGGGGTTTTGCAAAAGCAAGTGACCCAGCTTTGCCCAGCCTTAGGTGGAGAGATGCATTCTATCCCCACCTGCTGCAACCCAGCCCTTAGGGTGCTCAGCACAATGCTTTTGGGCAGGGAGTACAGAGCATCCCACTCAGCTGAGCCTGCAGGGGGAGTGAATGAAACAAGCCACGCTCAGGGGTTAAGTAAGGGGGAGAGAATCACAGCTCCCCCCCTCCACTCACAAACCTGGGGGAGCAGGGCTTCCACACAGCCCTCCTTGGCTAGTGTGATGAGAGCTCTGTTTTACCCATAGCCCAGGCTGGGATTTGGCAGGATGCTTTAAAGATCCCAGGTAGTCTCCCAATACCATGCCGCACCATAGATTTAGGGGAGGAAACACCAACCCTGTTTCCTGCCACAGCTTAGAGGTCTTCCATGAAATACTGACCTAGATCAACCTTGCTTAGAGCATGAGCTCCCAGGCCAAGCTAGTCTAGCTGCATGGCACTGTAAACTGCCATGCTCTGATGTGCCTGTCTTTGTCCCCAGGTGGGTCTCCGGAGCTCAACAGGTTGAGATCATTGCTCCAAACCAGCCCATTTCATAGGTGGCAGGAGTGTACACATCTGTACACAGCAGCCTCCTTCCTACACAGCTGGCCCCGTGGCCCTTCACTCTCACTTTTCTTCCGCCCCCCCCCCCCAGCCCCACCTTCACCAGCAGTTGCTCAAATCTGCCAGCCTGCGTTTGAAGTGCAAAGGAGCTGATGTTGTGAGCTGCGTTTCTTCCACACTCAGTACCCTCTAGCTTTTACACTCAGAAAATAAGAGGCACCCAAGTGCCCCTCCCTCCGTCACCCTCCCCTAATGAAACAGAGATGGCGTTGCTGGGATCTGGTAATTGCCATCGCCAGGAAGGAGAGATCTTCCCATAATACTCACTAAGCTCCAATCTTAATCTTGTTCGTCGCTATTAAGTCTGGGGGAAATCAGGCTGATACGTTTAAAGAAGGCAAAATGAAAAAGCTTCAAGAGGAGGCTGAAGTCTCTTCAGGAAACTGAAGGGGAATAATCTTCAAAGGCTCCACAAACCAGCCTGCCTGAGCCCAGCAGAACTGAATGAGTAACAAGGAGCTTGGCGGTTAGATCCTCACGTTATTTGCCTCTTTCAATCACTGGCAGGGAGCAGGAAGAAGATAGAAAGATTTTCAAAGGCACCTCAGGGAATTAGGCACCCAGGGCACCTAACTCTGTTAGGCTCTTCTGAAAATCCCAGAGATTGGCAGGTTGTTCTAAGGAAAGCCCAATGCAGATCCCAAGAGTGGTCCCTTGTCCCTGGACCAGCAGAGGCTGGGAGAGCTGTGGACAGGTTCTTGGTCCCTGGAAAGGAGAAGGAACCCCTCATATCACACTCTGGTGGCTCTGCCCAAGCGACTTGTGCCCAGCCCTTCCTGGCGAGAAGGATGTTTGAACTGAATGAGGGGGTGTGGGTAAAGGGGGTGGAGGGGAGAGCCCCTTTGAGGAAGGAAGGAATTCCCAGGGTATTGTGGTGTAAGGTTCCAGCAAGGGTGGGATTAGACACTGGCTTTGGCCCAGCTGTGTGGGTGTGGGGGCTTCTGGCCCCAGCACTCTGTCTGACAAGCCATGGGGGAGGATACAGAGGGGAATCTAGGAATCCTTGAAAGCAACCGAATTCCATGCAGTTCCCACACCCACGGGCTTGTCCTACGCCCGATAAGGGCCTCATCCCGCCCACAATATAGGAGTAAATCCCCCATGACTTCAGCAGGAATATCCCCAGGCAGGAGAGCAGGCCCCTGCAGGGCAAGAGTGACACAGAGAGACACAAGGGACCAGGAGAGGTAGAGAACAAATAGGGTGACCAGATGTCCCGATTTTATAGGTACAGTCCCAATTTTTGTGTCTTTTTCTTATATAGGCTCCTATTACCCCCTATCCCTGTCCCGATTTTTCACATTTGCTGTCTGGTCACCCTAAGAACAAATGAGAGATCAGAAGCCTGAAACAGAAAAAGGATATGTGCGTGTGTGAGGGAGAACAGGAGCGTTCACCTACTGTGAACAGGAAAGGACACGCATTGCAAATCAGAGGAGAGTCTCCTCCCCCTCCCAGCTGCCATGTCATCCCCAGAAGGGAGTGCTGAAGGGCTGCTGGCCAAGCTGAGGCGCTGGCACATAGAAAGCACACAGGCCGAAGATCTGTGGAGTTTGCAGCCCCGGAGGATGTCAGATTACCTGCCCTCATGGCTCCATGCCCCAACTGCCCCTCCCCAGTCCTGGCAGCATGGACCACTCAGCTAGACCCTGGCTGCTGCACTCTCATGCCCTGTCCTTGGTGGAGAAAGGCTGTGGAAGGGGACTTGCGCCTTCTCAGGAGTATACAAGTATCACATTGCTGGCTACTCAGCCCTGATAGAACATGCCATGTAGAATGGCTGTTCAATGATGCCTGCCCCTGGCTGGCCAGAGCACAGTGCATTGAGCTGCATTTGTGCAGAAAGGAAGGAGGTGGATGCACTATTAGCTACCTTTCCCCTCTGCATGCCCCTCCCCCCATTCCGTCTCCCTTCTCCCCATGCCCTGCAACGGAGCCCACCTGGCCCAGTGAAAGCACCAATGCAGAGCTGTAGGTACAAGCCGACAGACGGATGGCTGGATGCAAGGATCTGGCTCAGGTTTATGCTTAACCCTGCTTTGGATTTAGGGTCTGATTAGTAGACACATGCAGAGACTTCAAGGAAAAGTTGGGTCCCAGCTCTCCTCCGGCGCCTAGTTCCCTTTCGCCAATGGCAGCATTAGGACAGCGACACCAATACGGTTAATGGGCTCTGACAATGAGTAGGTTTTGGAGCACAGCTGAGCGGACCTGCCTGCCGGTATTACACATTTGCTCTGATTCGTTGTGCCGTTCTTTGGTGACAGCTGCCACTTGGAGGAAGCCGAGGCTGCTGGGTACCCCCATCCGCCCGCTGGATGCATCGATTCTGACAGAGGCTGTCCGCCCCCGTGGGCGAGTGCGCAGTGGGGGAGGCAGCTGACATCAGCAGGTTTGTGCTTCCCTCCTCTCTGGGTTTCTGGGCTGACATGCCTCGAGATAGACATGTGGGCTGTCAATCAACCAACCTGGCCTGTTCACACACTGCGCGCACTCCACAGCCACTCTCGGTGCCTTCCATTCTGCCAACAGGGTACACCCACCCCCACGCCAGGCACGGACCAGTTTCCCCACCACACCACATCTCCTAAGATGTCGCGTTGCACTTACATAATGCCTGCACGCTCATGCCCAGACACCCCGCTAGCCCAAGGGAACACTCCAACCCCAGAGGGATCAGGAGAGATCAGTAGCAGAATAGAGAGGCTTCTGTTTCAAACCTGTCCCAGGCTAACAGTGAACCACAGTGGTTGTCTTCTGATGGCTGCTAGTAGCCTCTGAGAAATAAGTGGACAGTGTGAGCCCAGTTCCTAGCGGTCTGGGGTCTGCATGTCCATTGACACTCTTTGGCCCTCTTGTCGGCTGTCCCAGCGGAGAGGCAGGAATGGAGTTGCTTGGGAACTGTTGATGACACCAACACTTTCCAAGGTACTGTATGGCTACCACCGAGAGCTTCCGCAACTCCAGGATGGAATTTCTTATCAAAACCAGGGATCCCCATCCCACAATAGCCTCGGGGGTGGGGCACTCTGCTAGGATTCAAGGCCCTGCTCTGAATCAGGCAGAACAGAGACCTGATGCCAGGGTCTTGACATCCCAGGTAAGTAGCCTGGACATTGGGCTATTGGCCATGCTGGTAGCTCGCTTTTGTTTTTCATGAAAAAGTTTTTTCCTGGTGCAGAATGGGAAGATTTTTGTGGTTCAGGAACATCATCTCCTGCCCGGTTCTAGTCAGGAAGTCTGAATCCCTCTGGAACTCCTAGGGGTCGGGCTTCCGGATGTAGGGTTGAGGCGCAGCAGCAGAGAACTGTGGGGACTCTTGTCCTGCCATTGCTGATCTTATAACAGTTCTGGGGACAGAGGACTTCACTCTCCAGGGCTGTCAGGCCAGTGCCATCCAACAGCAGTAAAAGTCACTTTTAAAAACCCCAAACCAAGCAACTAAACAAGTCATAATTACACCCATGCAACTCTCCACAGTCCGCATGGCTCTCCATCCCCATCTCTCAAATACCTACACAGATAAAGCCAAAAACAAAACAAGTACAGATCAAGAGAACTCTGCCTTTCCCCTCCAGGCAACGGTGAGGCGCCTTTTCATTAGGGACAAAGAGATGCAAATATCCTGAGTCATCACATGCAACTAGCAAGGTAGCACCCACCAGAACAGGGATCTAAGTTCCCTTGTGAACAGCCCTACAGAGGGCAGAGGCCTTGTATCAGAAAAATCCCACTGAGAGGGTGAAAACCATAATAATCAGGATGGGGGAAACCCCAATCAATCAACAGATAAGAAAATAAACAAGTATGGTTCACTGGTGGTGTTGGATGAGACGGTGGGGAGCATACTGACCTAGACTCCAATTTTCACCCAGAACTCAAACTGAACTAGAACAGAACAATCTCAGAAGTTCAAAAAACTCAGATAAACTTTGCTAAGGTTTCCACTGTTCCAGCTGGAGCAGAAGTGCCACAATCCCTCCAGAAAGACCTTTCTCCAGGTACAGTCAGGAGCAGCAAGCACTGGAAATCTCGCAAGAAAACTCTTTTTGAAGCCCACCAAAGGTTTGCATTGTTCAGATGGGCACCGAGGGCTGAGGCCTCAGTACATCGTGATGCTAAGTAATCCCCTTTATCCAGCAAAGCACTTAAGCACATGCCTAATGGCAAGCACATGAATAATCCCATTGAAATCAATGGAACGACTTAAAACATGCTTAATTGCTTTGCTAAATTGGGGCCAGAGCAATCAGCAGCATATGGGATCAAGCCCTTGGGTTCTTCTCCAAGCCAAACCCCTAAACTTTCTAAGGTTTCTACATGCCTAATAAAAGGTGATTTAAGTCTTCCCTGGTAATTAAAAACATCACAAATGCATTTCATTGGCATGTGGGATCCTTACAGATCTTACCTGCCTCACCGTGTGTTTGTTTGCAAAGTACTTTGAGAGCCTGGATGGTAGCTCCCATGTAAATCGAAAGCATTTATTATTAATGTCTATTATTACAGTTTAATCTGGTTCAAATGATACCATGCACACCATACCCAGAGTGCACATGGAGAGGAGAAAGCCACAGAGGGCGCCACAGAGGACACAGCAGAGGATTTGGGCTGATGAGGGGCAGGAGAGGGTTGGGGAGAGATCTTGGGGACAGGTACTGACTTGGACTTTCAGAGAACAGAATGAGAGAACCGGGCTGCTGTACTTCCCATAACCAAAAAGCCAAACACCTATTTTTTTAATCTAAACAGTCTTCATTTAAGATTCAGGAAAACTAGCAAAGAAAGAACAGAATGTAATGTATCCATGAGAGAGCATAGTGCGTGTGACTCGCTCTGCAACATTCTGCATCTGAATTGAAACACAAACTGACTGTTGTTTCCCAGCTTCACCCCTACAGGAGGCAGGAAAATCCTCCACATTTAAGGGTGCGGTACACAGACAATAGAGAGCCAACATCTCCTTCCCGGAAAGCACGCGGTCGGTCCAATGAGACAGCCAGCAGCATGTGATAGATAAAGCAAAAGCTTCCTTAGTTTGCCCCCAACCCTCTCCCCCCGAAAACTAATTCCAAGCATTGGGAAAGGAGGAACTGGGACAAACGAAATGAACGGAACAAGTATGAGGAAGTATGGTGAGAGACAACTTCATACAAAGAAGACAGAGGGACGTGGCTGCAAATGGAAGGCAGAGCGTAAGGAAAGTGACTGGAATAATAAGTGACGGATGGATGCCTTTGAAGGGGACTCAAGTATCTTAGGTCTCCAGTCTGACCTACTTAAATCTGTCATAATCTGATGCAGAAACATCCTTCAGATTCTAAATATAAACTGCATTCTTTTTTATTTAAATTGCTTCCCTCTGCCACCATGAAATAAAACTCTAATCAATAGCCAGTGCTAAAGTACTGCAGGTACCCACTGGGCTTTTGGGCACCGCTGAGGGACCCACCATCTAACAGGGGGAATGCCAGCGACCCAGGTCCCTATAATCCCACAAAACAAGCAATGCCCAGAACTGGAAACATCGGGTATATCTACACTGCAAGCAGCAGTGGTGCTGCAGCATCTGGAAACATACCTGTGTTCACTTTGATCCAGCTAGCTCCAATAACAAACAGAGAAGCTGCAGCAGCACAGGCTGCACAAACCCACCCAGGACCTTTTATACATACTTTACGGGTAGCCCGTGCTACCACAGCTTCACTGCCATTGTTACTGGAGCTAGCTAGATCAATGTCACCCCTCTGATTGCAGTGTAGGCACACTCTTAATACAAGATGTGATAAAACCCTGTCACAACAGTGTAACTTGTTTGTAAAATACTGCACTAGCGTCCCCTTTCACAGGTGGATGCTTGGCAGCACATAGCTACCGGGAGTAGGGGGGCAGAGGGGAGCTACTTTGTGCACTGCCCTGTGGCTGTGTAGTGTTTACTAGCTTTGTGTTTGTGAGTGAGGCCAGGGGACGTTGCCCTGCAGTGGCCAGTTCACAGAGAGATTATGGGACCTACTACTGGTTATGAAAAGTTATGAATGGGATTATATGACAGGGCTGCCTGTAACAGCAGGGGATTGGACTAGATGACTCAGAAGGTCCCTTCCTGTCCTGTGTCCTGTCAGCTAAGGGCTTCTCATTCTTGCTGATTACAATGGGAGACAGACTGCGCCTCTCCAGATCAGGCCCTATGTAACCTTCCTCTAGAACAAGAACCCTGCTCTGTGTGACGCCAGCTGTCCCCTATATTGGTTAATCTACTGCCTCTTCTTCCCTGCTGGTTGAGCTCACTGTGCTGACAGGTAAAAAGATTTTGGCTGCCTACTTCCTTTGCCCCAACAAAAACACCCCTCCATCTGCCCTGCCCCAAGGAGGTACCCCTGTGGCCTGGAAACATCATGCAGCACACAGTTCCATAGCGTTTCGTCCTGTGTATGGGGCTCCTTTAGCCTGTCCCATGTGACGTTCATTGGAAGCTAAGCCTCCTAGCTGGTGCCCTGCTGCATGGCAGTTACAGTCTTTGCCCAGGAGCACTGAGCTAACCAGGATGTTAGTCTACATGGGCCGGCTAGCCTCATGGGTGAGGTATTTGCCCGGTGTATAAGTCAAACTGTAACCAGGGATACTATAGTTCCAGGGCTTCTTGCCATCCTCCTCCTTTTGCAGCCACTGTAGCACTCACATCTATTCTTTGTGGCCAGTGACTTCGAGGGCCTCCAGATCATCCCAGACTATGAAGTAGTAAAGCAATCCATTGGCACATTGGAGATGAATCCTGCACCAAGGGGAGTTTTGCCACAGTCTTCAGTGGGAGCTAGATGGGGACTCAAGTTGGCATTCTTAAAGGGACACTCTCAGGGTAAATATACTATATAGAAACAAAACAAAACAAAAGAGTCAAGTTTTCAAAAGCAACTAAGCAATTTAGGAGCCGACCCTTTATCCAAGCTTCCTTACCTACATTAGAAATAAAAATATGGCTGATTAGAATGGAAAGAAATGTCAAAATCTAATGGAGTTTTCACTAATTATATGCACTTTTTACATTTATCTCAGCGATGACAATGAAATTAGATGAATTAGTTTCCCTTTTGTTGATAGTCCACTCCCACTCAGTTTCCTTGGCAGGTTTTCATCCACTAGCACAATGCTGCAACTGTTTGAATTGATAAGTATTTTTAAACTTGTGGAATCTTGGAGGAAAAAAAAATCAAAGAAACTTTTCATGGGCTTAAATTTTGGGCCAAATTTAAACTGACAAATTTCCTGCAAGCAACAGGAGGGGCAGAAATTCTTATGTAGCAGAGAGAAAAAGAAAGACCTGATAGGGAAAATGCATGTAAGCTTTTAGGAAGGCATTAAGCATAATAATCAAACAAAAAGAAAAACCCTATCAAAACAAGGCATTAAGCATAATAATCAAAGAAAAAGAAAAACCCTATCAAAACAAAGACACTTTAAGGTCTGAGCTTTTTGAAAGTGTTTTTGAGTACTTGTAAAAAATGTTGCCTCAATAGATTTCAAGCTGAAATCCTCTCTTTATCTTTAATTTTTCATTTGTGGTACTATTTGGTTGGTCACCTAAGCCACAGAGTCTTGTTTCTGTTCCCTGATTGGATAACTAAAGCTTTTATTAAAAGGAAGAGGAAAATCAGAGAGATTTGAAGATGGCCGAGTGAACACTTTTGGTGTGAAGCTTTGCACAGATACAAATTTGTACAACTGTTAGTGAGTTCTTCGCTTTCTGTGAATGTTCTTGTGAACAACAACAACAAAATCACATGAACAAAAGAAACAGGGTTCCATATGACCATATGTTTATTTGCACCCATGCTGGTGAATATGTCTGTGCAGCATTCACCCTGCTACAAGGAGAGAGTAGAACAGTTCATTTTGGGGGCTCATCCACCCTTTGGTCTCTCTGTTGCGACTGCCAGAAAAGGGGCCCACCAGTGCTAGCTGCAGTGGTTATTGTGCAATATTCACACCTTGTCTGTCATCTAGGAACTTGATTGGGACCCACTCTGACCAGCTGTCCACTCATGACCTAGGCTGGATTTGCACTGCTAGAACGAGAAGGCAGCTACTAATTCCCTATGCCTTTCAGTGCCTGCAGTGGTAAGATCTTTCTATTGATGATGATGATGATGAATTAATTATTAGTAATACAATAGTGTCCAGAGCCACGATTAAGATCACAGCACCATTATGCCCCGTGCAGGACAAACACCTAAAACAGTCCCTACCCCCAAAGACTTTATAATCTACATAGACAAGACAGGCAAAAGTGGGAGAAACGAAGGATTGTTAGAACACCTAACACACTAAGCTTCCCATGCTCTCCCCAGGTAAGGATTAGCTCTTGCTGGCTCCTGCCTTGCTATCATGGTGGAATGCCTTTTCCTAGGTAATAATGTTTACTCCCACACTGATGCCTTTAGTTAACGGAAGCATTCTGAAGCCCCTTGTGCCCTGCTGCCCCTTTAAATGCCACCCCAGCTTGGCAGCAAGCCGGCATCCCATTGTCTTGCAATTTGCAGAGCGGCTGTGTCACACTGAGGTGATCAATTTGTGCCTCAGCAGTGTCAGGTCTCCCATGTATGAGTGCAAGTCATTTCATTAAGGCCCGGTCTGCATGGCCAGCACTGGCCCTCTCTCATCAATTTCGTTCTGGTAATGGATCTCTCACCGACCCCTGCTCCTGGCTGAGCAGTGCAAAATCTGCTAATTTGATTGCAGTTCAGCATGTTGCCTCTTCCAACAACAGAATTTTATGGGTGAGGGTAAGGGGCTTACTTGAAATTATTCCCTTTAGATCCATTAAAGGGATGCTAAGTGCTTTTCATAGTTACTCTCCATTAAAGTTAATATCTCTGAACCTGGAAATCAACATTTCTTTCTCTACCAATTTTCCCTTTTCATTTGGCAAGTAGTTAGATTTTTCAGCCACTCCCTCACTTAACCCCCCATCTTTGTGCTTCTTGCAGAGTGTAGGGGTCCTGTTCTCCCCCCACAAAATAGAAGTAACTTCCATTGACTTCAATGGCTTGGTTCTACTATCTTTCCATCCATCCCCTCCCTCTGACCATGTTAGTGCTATCTCTTTCACCCAAGCGGTTAGCCAATATTGGGGGCCTTGTCAGGTTGTTTCCATCAGGTGAAGAAATGATGATATGAGTGCGATATGATCTTTGATGCAATCCTGTTTATTTACAAAAAATGTGCACAGAGCCCTGTTTTCCTGAACACAGTAGGAACAAACAGCAGGGAGCTTCCTTACTCACAATTTCCCAGCCTGTCTTTCCATAGTCCTGCGCACCAAGTAGTGCTGTCCTTCTGCAACCTCTCAGGGCTGCACTCAGCCCTGCTTCTTTCGCTGTCTACCTCTCTCACACACAGCTTGACAAGCAATCCCCTAGCACGTGCATTTTCAACCAGTCCTAGAGAAATGCCTCAGGCCACGTAGCTTAGCCCTGCTTCACTGTTGGGTTGACTGCCTTGGGCAGTAGCTTCTACAGTCTCTGACTATCTTAAGGGCGATTAGACTGCACAGCAGCTTCAATGAGGCATGTGATTGTCTATAGATCAAAGACTCACCTGATGACCTCCATTACCATCTTCCAAAAGAACAATATCTATCTGTCTTAGAGCTAATGTAGATTTTTTACAGAAAGTTTTTTGTCAAAAAAGACCTCTTTTCAAAAATGAAATTTTGTAAAAATTGTTAATATTATCAACATTTTTCATGATATTTAACCAAATTTTTTGTTGAAATTGTTTTTTAATTCATTGCAGAAATTTGTCATTGACAGAAAACTTCATTTTCTTACTGAAAGCTTGGGTTTGATAAACAAAATATTCAAAAGTGAAAAAAAAATCAAAGTTTTTTCTCAGTGAAATTGTTTCCCCATTTCCCAACCAACTCTACTGTTATCTAGTCACCTGTTTCAAATGTGTGGCCTTGATATTCATGTGTTTAAACATCTTTCTTTTGACCATTTTACTCTACTCTTCTGATAAATACCTATCCACTACTACTAACAACATCTCTTTACTACTCCTGAGTAACACACTTTTCAATAAAACCTTTGTCCTGCTCCATATCATCCTGTGTATATAGTGTTAGTTTCTAGGAAGATGTGCACTGTTCTGAATGAGGTTTCGACTACGGCTTGGAGGAATCAGGACTAGCTTCTGAGTTCAGATATGACAGCATCAAAACTGTTCATTAGATTTTAGTCCAAAGTGGTGGTGATTATTATACATTATTTGCTAAGCACTGAAGACATGCTCTTGCGCTATACAAGACACAAACAGTCCTTGCCCTGAGTAGCTTACAGTCTAACAGACAAGTACAAAGAAGAGAAGAGATGCAAAGCAATAGAGGGGGGACGGATAGCTCAGTAGTTTGAGCATTGGCCTACTAACCCCAGAGTTGTGAGTTTAATCCTTCAGAGAGCCATTTAGGGATCTGGGGCAAAAATCTGTCTGGAGATTGGTCCTGCTGTGAGCAGGGAGTTGGACTAGATGATCTCCTGAAGTCCCTTCCAGCCCTGATATTCTATGCTATGAGGCATCATGATGATCTTTCCAGGGATGCTGGAACAATTTTTATAGTGGGGGTGCTGAGAGCCATTGAACCAAACTGTAAACCCTGTATATAATGGAAACCATTTCAAGTCAGGAGGTGTGGTAGCACCCCCTGCACCCCTAGTTCCAGCACCTATGCTCCTTTCTGGTGCTGTTGTTGCTGGAGAAGCAGTAAATCATGGATTAGGGGGTGTGGGGCTCTTGGAAGCATGCCTGGGGAAAGGACAGGTATCCTGAAGCATTCTGAAGCCCCTTGTGTCCTGCTTCCCCTTTAAATGCTATCCCAGCCTGGCAGCAAGCTGGCATCCCATTGTCTTGCAATTTGCAGAGTAGCTGGGTCACACTGAGGAGATCAATTTCAGAACCAGAAGTAGAAAATAGGTCCCTTCTGATGTGGTTTTAGTGTCAGGGATTCAAACATGAGCTCCACTCCCTGGAAATTCAGGCTGCTGTTCCAGGGATTGATCTGAAGTTCTGGTTCAATCCCACCCCTACTGTCAGTTTTTCAGGACAGATTCAGCTTCCTGTTACACCCATCCAAAGCCAGAGTTAATGGATTTACTCTAGATTTACTCCAGCATAGCTGAGGTCAGATTCTTGCCCATCATGTGTACATAATATGGGCCAGATCCCTAGCTTGTGGGAATCATCCTAGTTCTATTGGCTTGAAAGGAGCTACGCCACTTTCCAACAGATAAGCAGCTGGCTGTGTCTGTTTACAAATATAAACAAACAGACAGATCCTCCCTGAGTTAAACTGGCTCAGCTCCATGAATTTCATGGAACCACACCGACTGGCACTAACGGAGGAGGTAGCCAGCCCAAATACGATATTTCTGCCAGTTACTGGCAGTGATGGGTGAATGGAACATGGAACATATCAACTATATACATAGTGGGCCAGATCCTCTGCTGGTGGAAATCCCTGAAGTCAGTAGAGTTATACTAATTTTCAACAGCTGATTTGGCCCCTGTCTGGATAAAGGGTCGCTACCCACATAACAACAGGAATTATGGTGTGTGTGGGCGGGGAGGGGTTAAAATTTCCATTACATTTGAAGCACATGGTAATTTTTTCTTAGGGTCCTAGTTGTCAGGCGTGATTGCAGAGCAGTTTGTGTATCAACATTCAAAACAACCAGCGACAGGTCAGGGGAATAATTGAAAATGTCACACAGTGCCAGATACCCGGAACAATTAGATCAACAAACTGCACGTTGGTGTCTTTGCATGTGAGGCCAAGATTCTATCTAGGTATTTCTTTTTCCTCCCCCTCACCTCCAAAACCTCTGAGTGTGTTCAGGTCTCAAAATAACGGACTTTCTTTTTTTATCCTCCACTGTTGCTCACAGTTTTGCTGGGGAGTGAATTACAATCTCTGCTCCTTCTGCCACAAAGTCTGATTTCAGGGGAATAAATCTCTCCTCCAAGCCCCAGTCAAGGCATCAAGGGCTGTGCTCTGGGAAGAATATAGGAGAGGGAGCTAGATATGTGGTTCTGTCTACTACTGTGTCCAATTCAGGCGAAGATAAAGGTAATGCAATTACGTCAGTCACTTTTTAGCTCCCTTTGCAGACTCTAGGATCCCTTTTATCAGGCACGGTGGCCATTTTCCTGGGTTTTCCCCCATTTCCAGGAATGCCGGTATCTTTCAGCTGTTTATTTTTCTTAATTATTTCTATAATGCCTATTACTACAGTATGGAAGTACTGAACAAATTAAGCTAGATCTTCCTACTGTTAAGAGAAGCAGTGTGGCAGGCTGGAATTGAGGAGACGTGTTTTTGGGCCTTGACCTGGGAGATCTTGGGCAAGTCACTTCCCTTCTCTGTGCCTCAATTTCTCCACCTGTAAAATGGGGGTAGTAATACCAGTCTACATTAAAAAGCGATGTATGGATGAAGAAACACTGCACAATGCTGGCTATTATTATTGTTCATGGAGAGGTTGCTCTTTGCCCTGGTCAGGTTAGAGATTTTCTTTCTAGATATTGTGTGCAGGGACTCCCTCTCAGTTTAAAGGATTCTGGGGATCAAATCTTCCTTAATCCTTGGGGATCTGTTATTGCCTTATTTTCCAGACCCCCTAACCTCTTTCCACTTTTCCAGTGCTTGATACCACCTGTCAGCCTGAGGGTTGTTTTCCACAAGCTATTGCAGCCTAGAGATTGCAATGCTCAGTAAAAAGAAATGGGCCATCCTGCCTCCAGGAATAGCCAATGCTACTGGGCAAGGCAATACACACACTCACACCCCATAATGAGACTAGCTACCTGGGCAGTGATCTCATCTGTGGGTCTCATTCATCAGAGCTAGCGCACACATGTTTACTCAAGGTGGAAATTTCACCTCCAGATCAAGAGCAAGTTTTGAGGTCTGGCTGCTCAGAGCTGGGTTAGACCGATTCAAATGCCAATCACCTGGGTTAATTCTGCAGTAAAGACAAACCTTCATAGGCTAAATTTGCTCCTGCCACATGAATTTGGCCTGTTGCACATCTAATATATTTTATAGGGGAAAAAAACCACATGAAAACTTATATTTAACAGAGCAGCTCAGACTTCATTCTCAAGGCCTCTTTGGTTAGCAACTTGCTCATTAACTGTTCTGATTTCTACAACTGTCCATGCTATTTTCAACTCTTTGCCAAATAGTTTTGCATATTTGCTGTTCATGATCATGAAGTGTTTGTAAGTCACTATTCATGCGATGTGATTTAGCTGACCAATCACAAGTTATCCTTTCCATGCCCTGCCTGGGCGACAAGTGATTTTAAACAGGTGAATAATGGCCGAGACATTAATGTAATAGTAAGTTTCAGACTAACATGTATTTGTGCTTATGTGACAGTTTGAGGAAGGCAATATGCTAATGGCAGGTACAGGGTATTTTTCCTTCTCCTGTACCTCAGTTTACTGTGGTTTAGGCTTCTCATGACTTTGATATATAGATTCATAGATTACAAAGCCAGAAGGGAACAATGTGATTGTCAAATCTGACCACCTGTCTAGTACATGTCATATTAATGTGTTTGAATGAGAATCTCTTTCAGAAAAAGAGCCAATCTTGATTTAAAAATTGCCAGTGCTAGAAAATCCATCATAACCCTTGGTAAATCGTTCCATTGGTTCATTATCATCAGTGTTAAAACTTTACTCATTACTTCCAGTCTGAATTTGTCTAGCTTCAACTTCCAGCTATTGGATCTTGTTATATCTATGCCTGCTAGATTGAAGAGCCCGTTATCAAATATTCATTCCCCATGTAGGTACGACTAGATTGTGATCAAGTCACCCCTTCATCTTCTCTGTGTTAAGCTAAATAGGTTGAGCTCCTAGATTCCATCACAAGATACTGTGTATATATTATACAGAATTAAATCTCTAATAGGAGAGTGACACAAATCTCTACAAGGAAAACATCTATAGGAATATAGCAGTTTACTTATAACCATTGAAACAACTGTGAATATTATCAATTGACTCTTCTGAAGACATCACTTTCAGGGGTTTTTACTACTTGTTATTCTCATAGTTCAAATGAGAAATATAATTATGCCTGCACAAATAGACTTCCCTTGGGCTCTTCTCTGGGAGATTTACCCTTCTGAGTCACTGTGGAATGATGTCCAATCACTCTGTAGGGCACACCAACTCCTCAAAGTCTGGGAAACAAGTGATAGTCCCACAGCCTCATTCCAACTCCTGTTGAGTCTCTGCATTGTCAGCCTGCAGTTTGCACAGCCTGTGGCAATTCTAACACTCTTTTTCTCCAGTGAGGTGAGGGAGCCTGCAGTCTAAATGTAATACGCTGGCAAGGTCCCTAGAACACAATCTTTACAGCAAACCCTCCTGGTTCCTGTGCTGCTTCACTACTGAGCCCTGAATCCTCCTTCTCCATTCTGTCCCCCACTCCTCTTCTTTATAAACTCCTCCCCTTGAGTTCCCATTGGTTCCTCCCTTAGTGGGTGACTCTGGGTATGTCGTGCCAGACTGCCTGCCCACAATGGAAATCACCTGAGTAGCTGCAAGCAGCTAATGCACATGCCTAGCAGCCACCATACCCAGTTTCTGGGTGACTCTAGACCACCATTTCACAAATGCAGCCACCATGGCCGCATGTGATCACCAGGGGGTTTCCCTGTAGCCATGGCAATTTCTTGGGCAGTGTGTGTGTGCGGGGGAAGAACCATCAGCCCCTCTCCTTCATCCCCCTTGCTCCTGCATACACCACTTCTCTGGAGACACAGGTGGGACACATAAAGGTTCAGGAACAAGGTGAGGCAGTGAGGAAGGGGTGAGAAGGAGAGTGGCAAGGCGAGCAGTGGGCAGGGGGGCCCTAGTGGAGAAGTAAGGAGGCAAGCAGCAAGCCAGCAGTAGGGTGAGGAGGCGGGCGGGCGAGGGGAGCTGTCTGCGAGCCAGGGAGTGAGGAGGCGAAGCAGGGTGTGTGTGAGGAGGCGAGCGGTGAGGCAAATACTGGAAGGGGGGTGAGGAGGTGAACGGCGAGCCAGCAGCAGGATGAGGAGGGCTGGTGCGTTAAAAATCGGGGCGGCCAGAATGGCTAAGCAAAAAAAAAAAAAAAAACCTGTGGCACGGCCGAAGCGGCAAAACAGGAAAAAAAAAAAACCTGCAGGGTGGCCGGAGCTAGGGTGCAGGGGGACTCCCTGTGCTGCAGACATGCCCCGGCTAGCGGGGGGGAGGGGGAGGGAGCGGGGGGAGAGAGAGAAGGGGGGTGGCCAGGGTTTCAGCGGGGCGCTCGCCACACAGCCCCGACCGCTGCGCCGCCTGCCAGGAGGGCTCTGTGCCGCTCCGGTCGGCGGGGAGGGAAGGACGCGGGCTGCCCTGCCGGGCTTGCTACAGACCTGGCACCGGCTGGGGCAGACGGAGTGCGCAGCCCGCTCCCAGCAGGGCACTCCCCTCCTCCGCGCCACCGCCCCCTACAGGGCGGCCGGATCGGCAAAAAAAAAAAAAAAAAAAGAGGCCGCCGTGCCGCCCTAGGATTGGGCGGAATGCCGCCCCGTAGAATCTGCCGCCCCAAGCATGAGCTTGCCTGGCTGGTGCCTGGAGCCGGCCCTGGTAAGGAGGGGAGCAGGGAGCCAGCAGAAAGGTGATGAGGCGGGCAGAGGGGTCTGGCTGCAAGCAGGGGAGTGGCGAGGCAGGCAGGGAGGTGTCTGTGGCAGGGGAGTGAGGAGGCGAGTAGCGGGTGGGGGAGTGAGGAGGGACACAGGAGGCGAGCGGCAGGTGGGGGTGTGAGGAGGGACACAGGAGGTGGGCGGGGGGTCAGAAGGTGAGCAGGGGGCGCATGGGCAGCAGATGGAGCCCCCCTTTGGGAAGGCTAGCCCCCGACTCCACCCCTTCTGCCCATGCTCCCCCTCCAGCAGCTGGAGCCCCAAGACCCCCTGCACCTGGAGCCACAAGCCCTCCGCCCGGAGAAACTCCGAGCGCCTCCCCCCTCATGGCCGGAGGGCTGACCGAAAACCAGAGTGCCTCCCCCTCGCCCGGAGGAGCCCTGAGTCAGCTGCAGCTGTGCGTCCCCTCCCTTCCCTGCCCCAGACCCAAGCCACCCAGATATGTTTTTCATTATTATTTGGACTTTTATTATGTCAAAGCATTTTTAAATTTACTTCAGAATTGTTATACAGACAACCATTTTTACCAAAAAAGCAAAAGAAACAATAATAAAAAAGACAAGAACATGCAAAGCACCTAATTTGTGTTTCTATTCTGTTAGGTCCAGTGAAGAACCTATTAACTGTGCATGATTTTTCTTATCGAGTCTGCAAAAAAAACCCTCCAAACCTTACATAAATAAATTATAATGATTTGGATGTATATATGTGCATATTACTTTATTAACTTTAGGAAAAATAAATAATTTTAGGAAATAGTGTCAGTGCGGCCACCAGCAAGAGTTGGTGGCCGCACTCTGAGGCCACCAAAAAATTTGTTGCAAGAACCTCTGCTCTAGCCCATCCAGCAGAGTCATCCTGCCTGGCTCTGGCAAGATTGCAAGTACATCGAGCCCCCTAAAATAATAACAAGAATTTCATATCCTTCCATGGTTCCTTCCCATATTTACACCCCAGAATGCTGTGGGTTACATTGAGATTTGTGTGCTTTTATTTGTAAAATATTCATGAATCAGGGTTTTTGGTTTTTTGCTTTTTAACCTTTTGACCAGCTATAGCATTTACAAGGAAAACCAAAAAAAGACAATATGAGCCAGATGCCATGTAGATAAGTTAACAGTGCGGGGTAGAGGGAGGTGTCTACATATACTGACATTTAAAGTCCTTGATTTCACAATCCGCACCTTGCATTAGACAGATTGTTGGGAAGTTCTTTGTATTTAATTCTGCTGTGCGTAAAAATGTGCTGTATATCCATGGAGCAATGTGTAGCTTTAACAGTGTGCTTGAGGCACAGCGAGAGCCTCTACACTCATGTCTTGTCCCTGAAGGTCTGTCTTGATCGCTAGTAAAACAAGCTCAGTGCTCTAAACTACCACTTTGTTTGGCATAACTGGCAGTCTCTGGTCAGAAGAATACCAGAAGTGGAACAGTAAGAGCTTCAGGTCAAGATGGAAGTTCTCTTCCCCTCCCCTACTCCAAAACAGTGCAGGGGGAGCTAGGATCAGGATAGCTGAGGTGTTGCTGATGTGGATGGGAGTTCATTGTCTGAGCTGGAGGCAGGTTCATTAGCGGCCAGTGCCAGAATAGCAGGGAGGCTGGGGGTCAGGACTGAGGTTCATTTTCAGAGCTACACAGAGGAATCTTGCACAGCACCTGTCTATTCTTGCCTCTAGTCCTCACCACTGGCCTCTCATTTACATAATCTTGAAAATTTACCTCAGAAAATTGTAAAATAAAAGGGAACTAGAGCAGCAACCTGGCGGTGTTAGCGCAAAGAGCTGCAGCAGAACCCCGACTTGTGTGAGAGTCTCTCCTCCCTCCTTTCCAGGGATTTAGGTGCACCAGTCTCACTGAAAGTCACTGGAATTTGCACTCCTAAATCCCACAGGTGTTTCTGAAGATATCCCCCTGGGTAAAAGCCGAGGCTAAAGCTTTTCAAACCTTGGTGCCTAAAACTAGACTCTTAAACCCACGTGTCAAGTGGGATTTTCCAAAATGCCCAGTGTTGGTCTAACTCTGCTCCCACTTAAATGGCTGCTGCAGCTGGCTTCCATGAAAGCCATGCCAACTGCCATGGCAGTTAGGCCAAGGCTGAGCAGTTTTGCAAATGCCACCCAAAGGCATCTTAGTGAGTGGCCTGGTTTTCAAAGGCGCTGAGTACCCAGCAACTCCCATTGACTTCAGGGAAGTGCTGTATGCTCAGCAGTTTTGCAGATCAAACAGTTGATATAGATACCTAACTATGGATGTAAGAATTAAACTTTAGGCACCCAATTGGGATAAATCTTGGCGAAAGCTTTGGAACATAAGAATGGCCATACTGGGTCAGACCAATGGTCCATCTAGCCCAGTATCTTGTCTTCCCGCAGTGCCCAATGCCAGGTGCCCAGAGGGAATGAACAGAACAGGGCAATTTATTGAGTGATCCATCCCCTGTTGTCCAGTCTCAGCTTCTGGCAGCTGGAAGTTTAGGGACACCCAGAGCAGAGGTTGCGTTCCTGACATCTTGGCTGATAGCCATTGATTGAACCCAGTTATACTTTTGGCCTTCACAACATCCCCTGGCAATGAATTACACAGGTTGACTGTGCATTGTGTGAAGAAGTACTTCCTTATGTTTATTTTAAACCTGCTGACTGTTAATTTTATTGGGTGATCCCTGGTTCTTGTGTTATGTGAAGGGGTAAATAACACTTCCTTAATCACTCTCTCCACACCAGTCATGATTTTATAGACCTTCATCACATCCCCCCTTAGTCGTCTCTTTTCTAAGCTTCTATTTACATGCTAAATAGAACGGGTAGAATAGTGTACAACTGGAATTCCATCTCTCCCTGTCCTGCTTCAAACACGAGGCGAGTAGGCTGCATTGCCATTCATTCCCCATGTCTTTTTCTTTAGTATCCCAAGGCTACGTTTCCTCAGGTGCCGCACTAATTGCTCTCTGCTGGGTGCCCCAATTTCACAGTGCTGTCTGATTACAGGGTTCAATAAATCGCCACCTGGTCAGTTTATTTTTACTGGCTCAGCTGGGTTTCCCTTTGTTATTCCCCACCCCAATGCTAGTTGCAGCTGAACTGAAATAGGCTTCCTTTTGTAAGTGCCTTTAAGAAAATAAAGTTTCCTTTATATGAGAAAGTGATAGTTGCCTCCTTGACTATGGTAAGTGCTTTCAAAAACTAGTCCCCCAACTGAGCCTAAAGGAAGAGCCAGGATATTTTAGGAAGGCATCAGCCCAAAAGGTTGAGCACTAGGATCTTGCTCCTACAATGACTTAAATGTATGCTTAACTTTATGCACAATGAATAATAATCATACCTAGCTCTTATATAGCACTTTACATCCGTAAATCAACCTGTGGAACTCTTTGCCAGAGGATGTTGTGAAGGCCAAGACTATAACAGGGTTCAAAAAAGAACTAGATAAATTCATGGAGGATAGATCCATCAATGGCTATTAGCCAAGATGGGCAGGGATGGTGTCCCTAGCCTCTGTTTGCCAGAAGCTGGGAATGAGTGACAGGGAATGGATCACTTGATGGTTACCTGTTCTGTTCATTCCCTCTGGAGCACCTGGCATTGGCCACTGTTGGAAGACAGGATACCGGCCTAGATGGACCTTTGGTCTGACCCAGTATGGCTGTTCTTATGTTATGTTCTTAGACCTCAAAGCACTTTACAAAGGAGTTCAGTATCATCCTCATTTTACAGATCGCCAAACTGAGGCACAGAAAACTGAAATCACTTGCCCAAGGTGACCCGGCTCTGCATTCCAGTTCAGTTCTCTATCCACAAGGCAACACTGCCTTCCATTGATTTAATTAGTCCCATTGACCAAGGCCGGCTCTGGCTTTTTTGCTGCCCTAGGGGGGGCGGCCGGCCGGAGC
>NW_020664482.1:39030681-39147103 GCF_002925995.2 Terrapene triunguis
TCGGCTCTCCCCCCGACCCCGGCGGCCAGAGCGGCCGGCGGCCGGGGCGAGGGCGGGGGGGGCGGCCAGAGCGCCGGGGGGAGGGCGGCGAGCCCGGCTGTGGCCCCGCTCTCCCCGGCGGCCGGAGCGCCGCGCCGCCCCCCTCCAGGTGCCGCCCCAAGCACCAGCTTGGGTGCCTGGTGCCTGGAGCCGGCCCTGCCATTGACTAAAGTATTTGCAGCATCCGATTCTTGGGATTGTGTGGAACTCTGCATTTCATTCTGCAGGAGTTTGTGGGAACTTTTTCTTGGGGCTGGGGGCTGAATTTCATTTTGGGGTCTGGGTTCAAACTGAAAAGTAATTGAAGCTGTAGAGGTTCATCTGGTTTTTGCATCCAAACTGGGAATCTCAGTTCTGCACCCCAGTGATTTTTCATTTTAGGGTGGGGAATGCTCACTTGTGAATCCGTAAGGCATGGATCTGTCCTTATGATTCCAAGTCAGACTCCAATTCAGAAGGGCCGTAAATTCCTCATTCTGGACCGGAGGACACCTAGTCCGGATTCTCACAGGAGCTGTGTATGTTCAGCATCAGGCCACTTAGTTGCCTGAATTTGGATTTAGGTGCCTAACTTTAAAAGTCCACAGCAATAAAGATGGGCCCAAGGTGCAAAAGTGTGGGTCTAGATCCCAATTTGTGCACGGTCTGGTGTGTTTTGAAGGCAACATTTGGATGGAATCACAGATGGTGACTGTGATACCATCAGGTCCTACTATCCTTGATATGCTGAAGCCAATCAGAAAAATGCACATTCACATGCAAGTACAGTTCTTAGGCTCTTCAGTTGACTTGCTGAATGTTGACTGGCCTTTTAAAAAATGCCTTTTCTCCTTGCTATTTTATGATTCATTAATTGATACCTGGGGTGAGGGGGAAGAGAAGGCTTTTTGGTCAACTTGCTACCAAGCTGACAGAAATTCTCTTTGGTGTGACAGGGGATAATGCTGGTGGAATGACCAATATCCCCAGTCGGGAAACCCAATTCTAATCTAAAAGGCAGTGTGTGTGTGTTTAACTCAGTTTGCCTTGTAAGTGTTTTAGGATACCTTGACTATGAAAAGCACTCTCTCCATCCAAATTTCATTCCATCTCCTTCAGGCAAGAAAGCAATTTAGTGTATAAAGTATTTCAGTGGGACATTTGAAATTTCATTTGCTGAAATTGTCCTTAGACTTTGAAACCATGCTGAAATATGTCAAGTGAAGGCAATTTCAAAACACTTACCTGTCCTCTTTGTGTGAGCCTCAATACCAAGAAGGTTACCATGACAACAAAGCCCACTCTCCAACTGGTCGAATTAATTATTTGTTTTCAAATGATGTCACTATTAGCTGTACTTCAACCAAATTGCGCAAACCATCTCCATAGACAACAGAACTACAAAAAGCCCAGTGATGCAGGCCAACAATTATGCTCTAAAATTAGCAAAGGAAGTAAAATGTCATAAAACAATGATCTTTAACCTATAAAAATATATAAAAGGCCATTAAATAAAAAACAAACTCTAAACTTCTTCATATGTATAAAAAGAGAATAGGTCTGACTTTGATAAAATTTGGGCTCACCTAGTTAATACAATTGCAGGCAAAAATTAGTCCACTTACCCAATTTGTGTGCACAATCCGAGTGCAAATTAAGCGTGCAATTGTTCTCACGTTAATGGATCCAAAGTTTGTAAACATGACTCTCAACATGATCTGGTAGCACTTTTTTTGGCATGTCTCAGAATCTCACTTTACAGCTCTGCTCTTTGTGGATTCTGTGTTGGATCAAAGAGCATTAGGGCAGATGTTCTGTATTGCAACCCACATCATGACAGTCCCTGCATAGACAGATCAAACATACAGGATGGGCCAGATCCTCAGACTCTGCTGTATCTTCAGTGAATGGCAGAGCTGGTTGGACACTGGAAAATGCCAATTCATCACATTCAAAATGTTTTGCAGGAATTTGCCAAATTAGATCTGATGGAAGATGGGCGGATTTTGAAACCTGTCTGCCAGTTCATCCACCCAGCTCCTTGGCAATCTGCCTGGCAGACTGCCTCATTATCGGGGCTCTAGGGTCTTCCAGGGACCACAGCTCCAGGATGGCCCAGCCAAGCAGACTGCCCCAGCATCAAGGACCCCAGGACTTCCAGGATCCTTGCCATAGAGCTGGAAGCCCTGGCAGCAACAGCTGAGCCTAAAGCCTTAGAACTTGGGCTCCCTGGTGAAATTTTGTTTCAAACTCTTGGATCTGATCCAAACTATCTGAGGTTTGCACAAGAATAGTGGGAAGCTGTTGTGGAGAGGAGGGCACTGGGGAACCTTTTGCAAAGCCAGGAGCTTATGCCAAAAGGATTGTCTTCCCCTTAACCAAAAGGGTACCAGGTTGTTGCCAATTGCAATATGCTTAATGCAGTACCAGCTTTCAGATCAGACCAGTGATAGGAACAGAGGGTTTGTGATACTGGTTCAGATGATTGGCCCATCAAGGCCAGTATCTGCCTCTAGCAGTGACCAACTCTGGCAGTGAATTCATAATGCTATATGTGATTAGAGAGATGTCACAATGACACTTATAATGATCTATATAGTGCTCCTTTGCTACCTATCCCCAAAACGTTAATAAATAAACAGCTTCATCTGGTTGGGAGAATTCTAGTCATGATAAAAGGGGTTTGTTCACAGATCCACTTATTCCTCAGCAGTAGGGATGCCAGGCATCCGTTTTTTGACCAGAACACGTGGTCGAAAAGGGACCCTGGCGGCTCCGGTTGGCACTGCCAACTGGGCCATTAAAAGTCCAGTTGGTGGCGCAGCGGGGGCTCACAGCTAAGGCAGGCTCCCTGCCTGCCCTAGCTCTGTGCGGCTCCCGGAAGTGACTGGCATGCCCCGAGACCTCTAGGCGCGTGGGCAGCCAGGGTGGCTCAGCACACTGCCCCTGCCCTGAGTGCCAGCTCCGCAGCTCCCATTGGCTGGGAACCACGACCAAAGGGAGCTGCGAGGCGGGGGGGGGGGGCACTTGCAAGCGGAGGACAGAGTGTGGAGCCTCCCTGGCCTAGGGGCTGCAGGGACCTGGTGGCCGCTTTCTCTGAGCCATGGTAAGCGCCACCGGAATCCCGCACCCTAACCCCTGGCTCCAGCCTGGAGTCTCCTCCCGCACCCAAACTTCCTCCAGGAGCCTGCAGCCCACACACTCCTTCCAACAGTCCAACCCCCTGCCCCAGCCTGGAGCCCTGTCCTGCATCCCAAACACCTCATCCCTGGCCCCACCCCAGAGCCCTCACCCCCAGCCGGAGCCCTCGCCACCCCCTGCCCCAGCATGGAGCCCCCTCCTCTACCTCAAACCCCTCATCCCCAGCTCCACCCCAGAGCCCCCACCCCCACCCGGAGCCCTCACCCTCTTCCCACAGCCAAACCTCCTGCCCCATCCCGGAGCCCTCTCCTGGACCCTGAAACCCTCATTTTTGGCCCCACCTGGAGCCTGCACCCCCAGCCCAGAGCCCATATTCCCCACAATCCAACTCCCTTCCCCAGCCTGGTGAAAGTGAGTGAAGGTGGAGGAGAGCGAGCGACAGAGGGAGGGAGTATGGAGTGAGCGGGGGTGGGGCCTCAGAGAAGGGGCAGGACAGGGGTGTTTGGTTTCATGTGATTAGAAAGTTGGCAACCCTACTCAAAAGAAGGAATTCTTCATTTTCCCATGAAACATCAGGTATTGACAATGCCGGAAGCCATACTGGATGGAGGGGTGATCTTATTATGCCCAGCAAATCCTATGAATGTGTATCTGCTTATGAGCAAATTCTCTCTCTCTTTCTTTCATGCTGGCTAGACCTCCCTGAGGATGTCAGTGCTCCATCCACATAACAGGTGCGGCATGATTGAGGACAACTTCCAACACTGCCCCATCAATCTGACTCCTGATCTGCAGCGAGCAGTTAAGGCTGAGAGGAGAATTCAGACTCTAAGGCCTTGGCTACACTTGCGAGTTGCAGCGCTGTAAAGCTGCCCCCAGCGCTGTAACTCACTCCCCGTCCACACTGGCAAGGCATTTGCAGTGCTGTATCTCCGTGGTTGCAGCGCTGCATGTACTCCACATCCGAGAGGAATAGTGTGTATTGCGCTGCCGCTGCAGCGCTGCGGCGCCAGTGTGGCTGCCCAATGCGCTGTGACTGGCCTCCAGAAGTATTCAGCAGTATCCCACAATGCCTGTTCTAGCCACTCTGGTCATCAGTTCAAACTCTACTGCCCTGGCCTCAGGTAACCAACCATGTGACCCACCCTTTACATTCCCCGGGAATTTTAAAAATCCCCTTCCTGTTTGCTCAGCCCGGCGTGGTGTGGAGTGCTATCAGCGAATCTTTCCAGGTGACCATGCCTCCACGTGCCAAGCAAGCCCCAGCATGGAGCAATGGCGAGTTGCTGGACCTCATCAGTGTTTGGGGGGAGGAAGCTGTCCAGTCCCAGCTGCGCTCCAGCCGTAGGAATTACGATACCTTCAGGAAGGTATCAAAGGACATGATGGAAAGGGGCCATGACTGGGACGCCCTGCAGTGCAGGATTAAAGTGAAGGAGCTGCAGAGTGCCTACCGCAAAGCCCGCGACGCAAACGGCCGCTCGGGTGCTTCCCCCCGCGACCTGCTGATTCTACAAAGAGCTGGATGCGATACTTGGGGTTAACCCCACCTCCACTCCGAGCACCACCATGGACGCTTCAGAGCCAGTGTGGGGTGGGGGAGGAGGAAGAGGAGGAGGAGGAGGAAAACGGGAGTGATGGTGGTGGGCCGGATGGAGACACCCCGGAATCCCTGGAGCCATGCAGCCAGGAGCTCTTCTTGAGCCAGGAGGAAGGTAGCCAGTCGCAGCGGCCGGTACTTGGTGGAGGACAAACAGAAGAGCAGGTTCCTGGTAAGCGGTTTTTTTTTCGGGAAGGAATTTTTTCGGTGCGGGCTCTTTGGGAGAGGAGGGTTAGGCATGCATGCCTAGATGCGGAATAGTGCATTGATGTGGTTTATCACATCGCGGTAATCGGCCTCGGTAATCTCCTCGAATGTCTCATCCAGAACGCGTGCAATGCGCTTGCGCAGGTTTATCGGGAGAGCCACCGTGGTCCTTGTCCCAGCCAGGCTAACATGTCCACGCCACTGTGCCGCGAGGGGCGGGGGGACCATTGCTGCACACAGGCAAGCTGCATATGGGCCAGGGCGGAAGCCGCATTGCAGTAGAAGACCCTCCCTTGCTTCTCAGGTCACCCTCAGCAGTGAGATATCATCCAGGACGAACTCCTGTGGAAAATGTTGGGACAGTGTTCAGTGTAGGTGCCCCCTGAAGCTGTTGGCGCTCCCCAAGGCACAGAAACCCAGAGGACAGTGCAGCCCTGAAACAATCAGTCCCCCTTACTCACCATTTTGAGACTCCCGTGGGATATGTGTGCTCTGTTTCGGACGGGAAAATTATGCTATTGTGTAGACCCTGTGTGTTTTCTACTCCTTAAGTGCGGGGGGAATCATTACTCTGTCTGGTATAAACAATGCTGCCTCTGTTAAATGTTGCATTTTGCCTATACAGCTGCATCAACCTTGAGACCTCAGCCGTCCCTCTTATCGCCTGCTCAGAGACTGCAAAGACTCAGGAAGAGACTGCAAAAAAGCAAAGAGGACACTCTGCAAGAAGTGATGTGGCAATCTATTAAAGAGAATGAGAAAGCACAGAACTGGAGGGAGAGAGATAGCAGGATCTGCCAGGAAAACGCAGCACACCGGCGGCAAAGCACGGAGCACCGGCAGCAAAGCACGGATCGGCTCATAAGCATCCTGGAGCGCCAAGCAGACACTATCCAGGAGCTCGTAGCCATCCATGCAGAAGGAGCAGTACCGCAAGCGCAAACGCCACCCCCCCCACAGCCCTTGTCCCAAAACTCTTTCTGTTGTGCCCCACTGTCACCTCCAACCCACTTTCCCCAACTTCCGTGTTCTTCACACCACCAGCTGCCTCCAACACCAGTATCTTCACCACCCAGTCCTGAAAACCACGACCCTTACCCTCTGCACTCAACCCCCATCACCATGCAGTATAGCTGTCCTGAAGTGCAGCACTCATTGCACAGCACACCAGACAGGACATCCGCGAATCTGTGATTGTACCGTTCCCCACTCCACCCCCTTGTTTCTTTTCAATAAATAATTTTTTTTTCTTTTCAATAAATGGATTTTTTGGCTTTGAAAACATTCTTTATTATTGCATAATGTAAAAGACTCCTTAGCCCAGGAAATAAACAGGCACTGCAAGTCTGCTTGTCTGCTTAGTAAACACTGATTCCTAAAGATTGGAACTACTGCACTTCACTCCCGTGCAGGGCACCAGATATCACTGCTGGTTTTCAGCCTCAAGTTGCTCCCTTAAGGCATCCCTAATCCTTGCAGCCCCGGGCTGGGCCCCTGTAATAGCCCTGCTCTCTGGCTGTGCAAATTCAGCCTCCAGGTGTTCAACCTCGGAGGTCCATGTCTGAGTGAAGCTTTCACCCTTCCCTTCAGAAATATTATGGAGGGCACAGCACGCAGATATAACCGCGGGGATGCTGTTTTCATCCAAGTCCAGCTTCCCATACAGAGATCACCAGCGGCCCTTTAAACGGCCAAAGGCACACTCCACAGTCATTCGGCACCGGCTCAGCCTGTAGTTGAACCGTTCCTTGCTGCTGTCAAGGCTCCCTGTGTAGGGTTTCATGAGCCACGGCATTAACGGGTAAGCGGGTTCTCCAAGGATCACAATGGGCATTTTGACTTCCCCTACCGTGATCTTCCGCTCTGGGAAAAAAGTCCCGGCCTGCATCTCCCTGAACAGCCAAGTGTTCCGAAAGATGCATGCGTCATGCACCTTTCCGGGCCAGCCTGTGTTAATGTCAATGAAACGCCCATGGTGATCCACAAGCGCTTGGAGAACCATAGAGAAATACCCCTTCCTATTAACGTACTCGGATCCTAGATGGGGTGGTGCCAGAATAGGAATGTGCGTCCCATCTATCGCCCCTCCACAGTTAGGGAACCCCATTTGTGCAAAGCCATCCACTATTTCCTGCACGTTACCCAGAGTCACGGTTCTTCTGAGTAGGATGCGATTAATGGCCCTGCAAACTTGCATCAACACGATTCCAACGGTCGACTTTCCCACTCCAAACTGGTTTGCGACCGACCGGTAGCTGTCTGGAGTTGCCAGCTTCCAGATTGCAATAGCCACCCGCTTCTCCACTGGCAGGGCAGCACTCAATCTCGTGTCCTTGCGCCGCAGGGTGGGGGCGAGCTCCTCACACAGTCCCATGAAAGTGGCTTTTCTCATCCGAAAGTTCTGCAGCCACTGCTCATTATCCCAGACTTCCATGACAATGTGATCCCACCACTCGGTGCTTGTTTCCCGAGCCCAAAAGCGGCATTCCATGGTGGTGAGCATGTCCGTGAATGCCACAAGCAATTTCGTGTCGTACGCGTTACGCGGCTCGATAGCATCGTCGGACTCCTCACTCTCACTGTCACTTTGGATCTTAAGGAATAGTTCGACAGCCAAACGTGACGTGCTGGTGAGATAAGTCAGCATACGCCTCAGCAGTTCGGGCTCCATTTCCCACAGACAACAGATCGCGCTGCACAGAAACCGTTGAAAGATGGCGCCAAAGGTGGACGGAAACAAAGGGATTTCTGGGATGCGAAGCGATGCATCACGGGGCATTGGGACAGGACCCAGAATCCCCCACACCCACGCCCCATTCCCACAACCCACGGCGCCAGAATGGGAAGAGGTGCTCTGTGGGATAGCTGCCCATAATGCACCATTCCCAATGGCGCAGCAAATGCTGCAAATGTGGCCACGACAGTGCGCTGGGCAGCTGTCAGTGTGGACAGACTGCAGCGCTTTCCCTACTCAGCTGTACGCCGTCAGGTTTAACTCACAGCGCTGTACATCTGCAAGTGTAGCCAAGGCCTAAACCTATTCAATCCTCTGTGTGGAAACTGCTAGGAAAGGGACTGAGACAGCTGCTTGTGTCAGGCATGGGCCATCACACACCATCAGATGAGAAAAGAATTCTGGGCATGACCAAAACAGACCTGGATTGACCTGGACCACACTGGGAGGAGAGTGGTCTATGCCTTTAACTCCCACAGCCCGTTCTGTACTAAACTGGGCAGACACGGAGGCTGAGTCTTGCTTACTCCATTCCTGTTCTTGTGGTAGGTACCAGGGTGTGTGTGTAGAAAATAAAGGTGGCTTTAAGTCTTTGCATTCCCCGTATCCTAGGGCCATGTAGTGGTCTAACCAAGCTGCAGTGTGAGTTTCCTATGAGCCCTGGAAAGCAGAGAATAGCCATAGTGCAGTGAAATCCAACAACATATTTGGCATACCTGTGATCCACTCCCTATCCTGAGGCCTGGGAGTAGGTCCTTCTGCCTATTCTACACTTAGCAGGTAGGTTCTCTGCACAGGAGTGTTTCTTAGGGAACCATTTCTGCCTACAGTCAGGCCATATCACACTGCCTGAGTGGTGTCAAGGGGACTAACCATAGCTGGGAAGCCAGCCTATTGTCTCACATTGCTAAATTCCTGGAGCCCCTATATTCTACCACTTCTCTCCCCCCCCCCCCCCCCAAGCCTTCCATGGAGAATGGAGAGGATAACATGTTTCTCTACATGGACATGTAAAACACTGAGAACCAGGGGCAGTCTAGAGAAACTATGCTTTATAGGAGGAGAATCTGCCCTGCTTCCTATTCTTCTCAGGATTTACAAGGGGGGAATTTACCTCCTTAATTTTAGCTAAGTGTGAAAAGGGGGGAGGGGGAGGAGTGTCATATACTTTTTTTTTGACACCTCCAGTTTAAATGAACAATATTTGTTTCTTGTTCAAAAGCATGAAATTCCCCACTGGGTTTCAATAAAGACTACAACTTGCCATCCATGAAATTATGAAGAATTAATAAAAAATAAGTCCCATAACAATTAATTTAAGTGGGCTTCATGAGACACACTAGCAAATTAAAAGAAAAAAAATCCAGCTGCCACGTTCCTTTAAAAGTAGTCCATCTCTTTAAGCAGAGATGGAAACAGAGAGGTTGACTTACCTGCCCAGCCAGTGACACACACCGGGTCACTTTTGCAACATGGCTATCAGCCACAGCAGGCTCAGCAATGCTGATTATAATCGGGGTCTTATTTTCGAACACAATTGACAATTCATAGAGTCTGTGATTGGAAATGCTGGTCCCGATGGGAGCATTGAGAGTGCGGCACTGATCAGTCCAGATGCAATCTTCTTTTACATTCTAGCAAACAATATCCCAGAGCCCAGCGCATTCTTGTGGCTACTATCTGTGATGAGCTGAGTGCATTTTTTGGTACTTATGAAAGCAAAGGGGTTGATACTGATTAGAATCAAGCATAGTGCAGGCAATGCTCTATACCTCCTGAGAGCATCTTCCAAAATGTGCCAGGCTAGCTTTTCCGCTTAGCTCTGCCAACACGACTTAGTCTCAAATCGCCAATACTTCAGGATCTTCTCATAACATTAATTGCATCCAATTCCTTTTCTGCTACTCCCTCTGTCATTTCAATTAATACATCAGGCCAAAATAAGTAAGATTTAAATTGCAACATACCCGCCATTCAAATTTAAGGTTCTTCCCACATCTCTCTCTGTGTTCCTTTCTCCTACCCTTTGTCTGGCTTGTGTAGCTGGAGTGTAAACTCTTTGGCGCTAAGTCAGCTCACTGCACAATGGGGTCTTGTCGTAGGCTGTAGCCCTTTAGCTGCTCCCAGCAAGCCCCTTTAAATTGCCCTCACCTGGTTCCACCCAGACTGGCAGCAAAGGCTTGTGAAACAAACAGAACACCAAACAAAACCTACATAACAAAAGTACTTTCCTCCCAGGCATCTCTGCTAGGGCACAGTCTTCCAGCCTTCCTCCACCACTTAGGGGTCAAGTTAAACCACTTCAGTCCTTTCTCCCCTGGGCAGGGGGAAGTCATCAAGCAAGCAGTCCTTCTCCTGCTAATGGCTCTCTCCTATGAGGGAAGAGGCAGATTTATAGGCTGCCCTCTTTTCCAGAGCTTGTCCTGATTGGCTGGGAGAGATGGGAGCCTTGTCCCACTCTACACTACAAGGCTCCTCATCCTGAACCCTTAAAGAAACAGTAGCCTGGGGTTTATCCTCAGACACTAACTATTATCCTGGAACCACTTCCAGTCTCCAGCATCTGTCCCTGCCATTCAGTAGGTAGTCATCTGCTCCGGAATTCCTGATTTGCCCCTCTGGCCTTAAAGGACCAATGTATCCTATTACAGGCCTCAGTCTTGACTGGAGTCTCTTGTCATTCCTATAATACAAATAAGTAATAACATTATCTGTTGTTTCTAATAAGCCTGTATCTAAGCACCTGCTCTACCAGTGCAATTAACACTCTCTCCTGCTATGCCTTCTCCTACTGAATTCTCCTGGCTTTATTTACTTTCATTAGTACTTCACTTCTTTGGACAATATCATCTGTCCCTCTTTATTCCTTCTTCCCCAAATTCAAATAAATAAGCAACACTATAGTGAACTTCTTTTCATCAGTGTATTTTTGCTTTCAGAATCAGAAAGATCTTTCCACACTAAGCCCAACCCTGTGGAGTTTTGACTAAGTAAAAGCGGAGTAACAAATGAGTAAGGACTTCAGGTTCCAACAGCCTAATTTTTCTCTTTCTTTCTTTCTTTCTCTCTTTCACACTCCTTCTTCAGGAATAAACATATGAGCCCCCAAGTCCAAAGCCCATGGTCACCATCCATCTGCCACAGCAGCTGTGAGCCTGACCGTCCCTTATTCTCCTATGTCATCTGAATCTTGGAGCAAGAGGGTGGATTGAACTGAATACTGCAAATTCCAACGCATAACTTTTTGTTCAAGGTTGCAATATGTTTGGAGATATTGTCCCGCCAGCAAGCCCCCGGTGCAGCATCCAGATGGCATGCAAGGAAATCCAGGGAGGGAGAATGGTGTTTCACTCCTCTCTCCACAGAGCCTCTACAGTAGAGCTGGTTAAAATGATTTTGCACACTACTTTTTTTCCTAAAAAATATTGGCTCCGCCCCCACCCTAAAACAAAACGTTTTTGAGAACAATTGCCAGCATTATTGTCATTTCCGTGCTGTGTTTTATTGCAGTCTTTCACGTACTGAAAACAGTATTTTCTTAGTAAAAACCCATGTGCCATTTATCACTAGCTGCATGCTGAGGGAAAAGTACATGTCATGAGGGCCAGACTCTCTGGGGTGGGTCATTTTATCTAACCTAATCTATCTAGCTAAAGACTTTTAAATATTTCAACCATAATAAAATGTTATTTGTGCCCTAAAGAATTTAGTCCGGTAGAAATCATGCTTTGTTATTAAAGATTTATAGGTTGCCACACTAAAAAAATGTGTTTTATGCAGACTAAAGATATCACATTTAGCTTGTAAAGCAGTCAATAGCATGTTCCCAGCTACCGTGCCAGCTAATATTCTCCAGTGTAGTCAACCTTCTATGCAGTGCTGGGTTTGGTGCAATACAATTCTGCCCCTCTTTCTTCTGTTCTGGCACTGCCTAGCAAGAAATAGGTTGGATTTTATACATTTTTTGAGGCAGAAAGGACCATTATGAATATCTAGCCTGACCTTTGCATAGCATGGCCCATTGAATTTCACCTGGGGATTTCTGCATCGAGCACGTAGCTTGTAGTTGAACAAAGGCATTTACTGTAGTCATACCTGTGATTTTTACATCATAACACTACAGTGCCTGTTAAAAAAATCCTGCAGTGGTTTCAAGATATTTTATTTTCCATGGAATGTTTCTTTTTAAATGGGTAATATATTTACTACGCTCTGTCAATGGGACTGCTTCTTGCATACGGTGGATGCATCATCCAGGCTTCGAGCACCACCTCCCTGCTCACCATTCCCTAACACATCAACTCCCCTTTGGAACTCAGCACATTCTGCTTGAAGAAAATAAGTGCTCAGAATTTGTTAAAATATGAATTTTTATTTATTTATTTCAGTTTGAGTTTGAGAGAGTATGTAGAGCGGATGGCGGGATGATCTAATTCAGTGAAGAGACTGTACAGTCCCCGTCTGGTGTAGCAGGAGATTAATACTTGGGTTGGAAGAATCTTCCTCATCCACTCAGATCACTGGTCTCCGTCATCCAGTTTCTGTTTCAAATCTCTCTTCAGAAGTTTGTTCTGTTTTATTTACTTGCTTAACATTTTCCCTTGCTTTAACTTATCAAAAAAGCTAAAAGCTGCAAAAAATCGCAGGACTCTGAGCCCCGCCAATTAAAACCGGGCGAATTAGATTTCCAGCAAAGGTTGAAAATTACACTTCAGAAATACAAACAGCATTAAACATTGCACCAAAAAGCATTCGAAACACACATCATAGAGACCGAGAGAGAGAGAGATCACAGTTTCCATAAGAAATCCTTTAAGAAGGTCGCTAATAGCCAGTCAAGAAAGAAAATAAAGTCAACAATTTTTTTTAAAAAAAAATCTCTATTTCTCAAGTCGTTAATTATTTACAGCTGCGCTCTTAGGAGTAATAAGAGGATTGTCATGCATTAAACTGCTGCTCGCTAAGTTCTTTCCCATAGTGGAGTAAAGACAGTCTTACAAGATGGGAAACAAAACAGAAGAGGCAACATGGGAGCAGATTCAACCTGAGGCAGCAGAACGAGGCTGTCTCTGGTGTTTTGTTGCAGGGTGTTTTTCATTGCGATGGACTGCCTTGGCATTTTGCTCATGAAACGTTACTAACATCTATGATCAGACACCAATACTGCAGCTAAAGAAATGGCTGGTGCTGCTATCTTGAAGTCAGATATTGGTCTATGGCACTCAAAGGGCCAATGGGCAGCGAGAATCTAAATGATTTGTTGTCACATGACAGGATAATAGGGCGATTTGAAAATACTACCTCATCTGTTTAATTAAAGGGACACCTTCAACTTGAAATCTAGTCCATTAAAAGAAATGTGATGAAAATTACCCCTGTTCCACAATCCTACTCCCAGGTTTTGGGTTGTTACAATCAAATTGTTATTATTTTTAATGTCCCCCGCCCGCTTCCTTGTTGCTGCATGAAAAGCAACGGGGAAAACTGGCTGACTATAGAGGGGAATGCAGAAAGTCGCAGATCCTACAGTATTTAGGCACCTAACTTCTATTGAAATCAAAGGGAGTTTGGTGCCTAAATACCTTGGAGGATTTGGGCCAAAGGGCCAAATGTACAAAATAAGCCAATATTCAGACAGAAATGGGGTTTTCAAGTTGACGGTCCCTTTAAACAGCATTGAGTAAAGGCTGTATCCAATACCCTTTGAAATCAGTAGGAGGCTTTCTGGTGATGTCAATGCATATTGGATCGAGCACTGTGCTAGCTCACTCTACTAGGTAGAAGGGATCCTTAGAGCTAGGTACAAAAGTTTCTCCACTTTGGTAGGTAACGAGTGCTAAGTGGTACTTAAAAAGTTGTTTGACAGAGAACATCTCTTCCCTTAGGTTTGTGTGAAAGTCCCACTTCACCAATATTGGCTTTCATGGTATTTCTGGTGATGAAACATCAGCACCAGTGCAGGATCCAGCCCTTATTCATTAAGGCTTTAGACTTTCTATATCAGGACATGCACCATTACTATTGACTTCAAGGGACATTGCACATGTGACTGAAGACAGAACTGAACCTGATTTGTTTGTGACTGGTGATGTTCTTGGCTTTCTAAATATATCATACAGTAACTCCCCTCAATAACTAGTTGTAGTATAAAACGTTCTGCTGTCCTGCGATAGAACATGAGAGACTGGCAGCTGACGATGCAGCTGGAGCGTGGACAGAGAAGCCAGAGAAAAGAAGTAAGGGAGTTAAACCAGGCCACCACTGCAAGAGGATCCACTGTGGTTAACGCACACTGGAACAGCTATGTGATGTCCATGTTATACGTTCAGGTGGGTATCACCACAACCTGTCTTTGGCTTATACTGTATGATACTGTATACTGTATGAGATGGTCGAGTTCAGGATCCTGACACAAGGAAGAAAGGAGAGCAGCAGAATACGGACCCTGGACTTCAGAAAAGCAGACTTTGACTCCCTCAGGGAACAGATGGGCAGGATCCCCTGGGAGAATAACATGAAGGGCAAAGGGGTCCAGGAGAGCTGGCTGTATTTTAAAGAATCCTTATTGTGGTTGCAGGAACAAACCATCCCGACGTGTAGAAAGAATAGTAAATATGGCAGGCGACCAGCTTGGCTTAACAGTGAAATCCTTGCTGACCTTAAACGCAAAAAAGAAGCTTACAAGAAGTGGAAGATTGGACAAATGACCAGGGAGGAGTATAAAAATATCGCTCAGGTATGCAAGAGTGAAATCAGGAAGGCCAAATCGCACTTGGAGTTGCAGCTAGCAAGAGATGTTAAGAGTAACAAGAAGGGTTTCTTCAGGTATGTTAGCAACAAGAAGAAAGTCAAGGAAAGTGTGGGCCCCTTACTGAATGAGGGAGGCAACCTAGTGACAGAGGATGTGGAAAAAGCTAATGTACTCAATGCTTTTTTTGCCTCTGTCTTCACAAACAAGGTCAGCTCCCAGACTGCTGGACTGGGCAGCACAGTATGGGGAGGAGGTGACCAGCCCTCCGTGGAGAAAGAAGTGGTTCGGGACTATTTAGAAAAACTCGATGAGCACAAATCCATGGGGCCGGATGCGCTGCATCCGAGGGTGCTAAAGGAGTTGGCGGATGTGATTGCGGAGTCATTGGCCATCATCTTTGAAAACTCATGGCGATCGGGGGAGGTCCTGGATGACTGGAAAAAGGCTAATGTACTGCCCATCTTTAAAAAAGGGAAGAAGGAGGATCCAGGGAACTACAGGCCAGTCAGCCTCACCTCAGTCCCTGGAAAAATCATGGAGCAGGTCCTCAAGGAATCAATTATGAAACACTTAGAGGAGAGGAAAGTGATCAGGAACAGTCAGCATGGATTCACCAAGGGGAAGTCGTGCCTGACTAACCTAATTGCCTTCTATGAGAAGATAACTGGCTCTGTGGATGAGGGGAAAGCAGTGGATGTGTTATTCCTTGTCTTTAGCAAAGCTTTTGATACGGTCTTCCACAGTATTCTTGCCGCCAAGTTAAAGAAGTATGGGCTGGATGAATGGACTATAAGGTGGATAGAAAGCTGGCTAGATCGTTGGGCTCAACGGGTAGTGCTCAATGGCTCCATGTCTAGTAGGCAGCCAGTTTCAAGCGGAGTGCCCCAAGGGTCGGTCCTGGGGCTGGTTTTGTTTAATATCTTTATTAATGATCTGGAGGATGGTGTGGACTGCACTCTCAGCAAGTTTGCAGATGACACTAAACTGGGAGGCGTGGTAGATACGCTGGAGGGTAGGGATCAGATACAGAGGGACCTAGACAAATTGGAGGATTGGGCCAAAAGAAACCTGATGAGGTTCAACAAGGACAAGTGCAGAGTCCTGCACTTAGGACGGAAGAATCCTATGCACTGCTACAGACTAGGGACCGAATGGCTAGGTAGCAGTTCTGCAGAAAAGGACCTAGGGGTCACAGTGGACGAGAAGCTGGATATGAGTCAACAGTGTGCTCTTGTTGCCAAGAAGGCTAATGGCATTTTGGGCTGTATAAGTAGGGGCATTGCCAGCAGATCGAGGGACGTGATCGTTCCCCTTTATGCGACATTGGTGAAGCCTCATCTGGAGTACTGTGTCCAGTTTTGGGTCCCACACTACAAGAAGGATGTGGAAATTTTGGAAAGAGTCCGGCGGAGGGCAACAAAAATGATTAGGGGTCTGGAGCACATGACTTATGAGGAGAGGCTGAGGGAACTGGGATTGTTTAGTCTCCAGAAGAGAAGAATGAGGGGGGATTTGATAGTTGCTTTCAACTACCTGAGCGGGGGTTCCAAAGAGGATGGAGCTCGGCTGTTCTCAGTGGTGGCAGATGACAGAACAAGGAGCAATGGTCTCAAGTTGTAGTGGGGGAGGTCTAGGTTGGATATTAGGAAACACTATGTCACTAGGAGGATGGTGAAGCACTGGAATGCTTTACCTAGGGAGGTGGTGGAATCTCCTTCCTTGGAGGTTTTTAAGACCTGGCTTGACAAAGCCCTGGCTGGGATGATTTAGTTGGGAATTGGTCCTGCTTTGAGCAGAGGGTTGGACTAGATGACCTCCTGAGGTCCCTTCCAACCCTGATATTCTATGATTCTATGATTCCATGATAGTCTTGCCCCACAAGAGCCAGACCCCAAATGCTTAACCTGCAATGGCCCCAGTTATAATTAGTATGCAGGTTCAGTTTGGAGAACCACACAAATAGGCATCAGCCCACTTGGCCAGCAGCTGTCTGGTGAAAGGACTAGTGTGCTTTCGCCTATGGCTACAGGGTGCTGGCTGTACTGAACTTTTGCATAGCAGCACCCCATTTTGGCCACAGCCAGGAACTGCTCGCACCCCAGCTCTTTGATGGTACCAGAAGCTTGATTTGCTCCTGGCACTGTCTGCTGGAGCAGCTTGGGACGCTCTGTCCCACCCCACTGTAGAAGCATCTTCTCAGGCCTCCAGGCCCCCTCCCATGCTTCCCTCAGCAGTCAGGCTGCAAGATCAGTTTGTCTCCAGGGATACAGAGAAGCCTGGGTGACTGAATGTGAGGCTGGGTGACTGGCTTACTGGGTGTGTGGCTGGCTGGGTGGAGATGACTGGGTGTTGGTGAGGAAGAGAATGAATGAATGAGTGGGAAGATAGTAGCAGAGGGACTGAATGGAGGTGAAGAGCAAGCGAAGGAAGAAGTAGGAAATGAGGAAAAGAAGAAGCTGAGAAGACAGAGAATAGAAGCTTGAGAGGCAGAAAGGGACAGGAAATAAGGTAAACATGGAGCAGGGCAGATTTCAAAAACAATAATAGAACTGAAAGCAGCTGGGCCTGCAGACTGTGGTTGACTCCTACATTAAAGGGGCCAGGAGTGGACCAAGTGCATGTGTAATCTACACACATCTTAGGTGTGGTGTTCTGTCCCATCTAGTGGCACCGAGACCACTTAAAGAGAGAGATAAAATGAGTCTGTTCTACAGCCTTTTAGCTCTTGCGGTAGAGGCTTATGCACTAAGCTCCAAAGATCCCAGGTTTGATCCCACCTGCCAACAACTGGGGTCTGTCAGCGTTACAAGTGGGGGCTTATCTGGGATTCCAACTGGGAAGTCTCTGAAGCTCAGGACATGCTTCCTCAACTAGGGGAAGTATGTAATCCACACACATCTTGGGTGTGGTGTTCTGTCCCATTTAGTGGCACCGAGACCACTTAAACAGAGAGAGATAAAATGAGTCTGCTCAATAGCTAATTGACTTTTAGCTCATGCAGTAGAGTCTCATGCACTAAGTTCCAGAGGTCCCAGGTTCAATCCCGCCCGCTGATGACCGGGGTCTGTCAGTGTTACATAGGGTTACCATATTTCAGCAAGCAAAAAAGAGGACGGGAGGAGCCCCGCCCCTGTCCTGCCCTAGCCCCGCCCCTGCCCCTCCCACTTCCCGCCCCCCTCAGAACCCCCAACCCTCCCCCCCCGCTCCTTGTCCCCTGACTGCCCCCTCCTGGGACCCCTGCCCCTAACTGCCCCCCAGGACTCCACCCCCTACCTAAGCCTCCCTGCCTCTTGTCCCCTGACTGCCCACTCCTGAGACCCTCCCCCCATCCTAACTGGCCCCCTAGGACCCTACCCCCTACCTGTACCCTGACTGCTCCAACCCTTATCCACACCCCCACCCCCAGACAGACCCCTGGGACTCCCACGCCCCATCCAACCACTCCCCACCCCCTGACAGCCCCCCCCAGAACTCCCGACCCATCTAAACCCCTCTGCTCCCTGTCCCATTGACTGCTCCGATCCGTCTCCCCACCCCTGCCCCCTGACAGCCCCCCCCAGAACTCACAAACCCCCCCCCCCGCTCCTTGTCCCCTGACCACCCCTCCTGGGACCCCTGCTCCTAACTGCCCTCCAGAACCCCACCCCCTACCTAAGCCTCCCTGTTCCTTATCCCCTAACTGCCCCCTCCTAAGACCCCCCCTAACTGCCCCCTCCTAAGACCCCCCCAACTGCCCACCAGGACCCTACCCCCTACCTGTACCCTGACTGCCCAAAACCTTATCCACACCCTCCCCCAGAAAGCCCCCCCCGAACTCCCGACCCACCCGTCTCTTGACTGCCCCCTCCAAAACCTCCCTGCCCGCTTCTCCGACCCCCTGCCCCCCTTGTTGTTGGCCTTCGCCTAATGTTTCCGTGAGCTTGCTCAGGAACGGCTCCATTCGTCCCGGCAGGCTTGTCCCGGCAGGCTGGCTGGCGGGGGAGGAGCTCCAGACTGCTGGAGGCAATCTGGAATGCAGGGAGGGAGGGAGTTGATCTCTGTTGCAGGGGAGCGGAGGAGGGTCTGTCTCTGGCTGTCGGAGCCCCATGTAAGTTTCAGCATCCGGCCAGCTGCCCTGTTAGCGTCCGGGGGGAAGTCCGGACATTTACAAATTCCCCCCGGACGCTATTTTTAGCTCAAAAATCCGGACATGTCCGGGGGAATCCGGATGAATGGTAACCCTAGTGTTACACATGCACACTCGTGGTCTCTAGAGAGAATACCTGGTGGTATGGGCTGCTTTGCCTGTCTCGCTCATCACTCTTGAGTCATGCTGGTCAGCCCGAAAAAACCTTGACACCACTGACACCATACCGTGCTATCATGTTACCTCGCTTTCTGTGTGCATGTGGCTATAGAGCAAGGCATATATATGTGTCCCTTTCTGGTCACATGCAATATTTCCAAGGTCTGTTCTAAATATCGCTTAAAATATTGCGCCTATCTGTCTATACTAGGTGCTTGTATGTCCCCTGCCACTGCAGGGTCTGAAAAACTCCCAAGTATTTAGCAATCACAATCTCTCTCTTTTTCTTCCTTCCTAGCCTCCAGGAGAAAGCTTGATTAGTTCATGGAGCTAACTTTGTTTTTGCTTGTGTGTTGTTTGTGCCCACCTGGCATGGATGCTGTGCAAAGCCATGGGGAAGAGAACATAAATGACTTCCTGTGCCCAGCTGCAACAGACCCTGCCGTCAGGCCCCAGGAAGAGAAGAAACACAAGTGAATCTCTGTGTCTCGCTGGAACAGGGCCTGGGGACAACCCCCCTCCCCCCTCCAAGAAGAGAGGAATCGGAACAGGATTGCTGTAGTTAGCTGGAATGGACTCTGGGTACAACCCCCATGAAGAGAAGCAATTAAACAAGATTTCTGTTCTCCCCTCGGCATAGATGCCAACCAGAGAAGGGTTTGTGGCTTTGTGTGGCCACCCAAGCATGTTCTGAACAGCTAGCTGGCATTACCGGATAGTCCAGCTCTCCGTACCATTTGGCTAACTGCATTTTTGAGGGAATAATTGCATTCAGTGAGGTGGGCATTTGAAAGTCATGCAGCCTTCCTGACAGCGTCCTACCGCCCCTGTCAGTAATGAATGGGCAGCGTCAGTAAAAGTTGTGCCCTACGTCGGTACATTTTCCTGACAGGTGCTTGGCGGCCCTTCTGGCAGTGTCCTTGGTACCAGGCAACAATCCATTACCGAGCCCCGAATACAGATCGGATTCGTTCTCTCTCATCCCCATGCTTCCTGCTGCCCCCGGGCGATTTGGGGAGGATCTGAGAGGGACTCGGATCTCTCCTGGCCCTGTTTTTATGCAGATGTAGCAGAGAAAGAAAGAATTTAATAAAAATGGACATTTCCCCTGCTCTAGAGAGGAAGTGTTTTTACTTTTAAATACGCCGAGCTTGTGAGCCACAATTCCCCCCCACCCCCAAGCACTTGGCTGCCTGAACAATAACAAGGTCAAATACTAAATATTTCTGCCTTGAAGCCATCAATATCATACAGAGCCATGGCCTCTTGCCAAACCGCCTTCAGGAGCAGTTTAGCTTGACACAAGGAGAGGATTGTTTTTACTTTGGCATTAATAAAGTGTTTAAGTTTTCATGAATGCTCAGTCCTCCCACCTTGCTGGAAACCACAAAAGACCCTGAAAACTGTAGATTGAGAGAGAGAGAGAGATGGAAGGGCATTTGATCTAGGGGCAGGTGACACCTCAGAGTCACATGCGAGATGGGACCAAAGGGGGGAGGATCCCATCCAGGTGCTTCTGGCTTGTGGCTGCACCATCCATTGATCTGCTCTGAGATAGCATGAGAAATCCTTGGCCTGTCAAGTACCCAAACTCAGAACAGCATAAACCAATTCAACAGCTCATGCCAACACACAAAGTAATGGGCTACTATAACATGCTGCTTCCTTAAACAGTGCTAACTGTGCTAGCCCTTAGGTAGGCATGTACCTTTAAGAAACATTTTCCTTTAACAGCTCTTTCTCTTTAACAGCATTACTTCTTGAGCACACCTGTCCCTTTAACACTGTTGTCTCTTAAGCAGGTTTATCCTTTTAAGGTGTCCCTGCATTTAACAGCATGATATATTAAACTGCTCTGTCCCTTTAACAATCTTATCCCATAAGCACGTCTCTCTCTGCAAAAAGTCAATTTCTAGAGCAGCTTCATGCTATTCTGCTCCTTGAATAGGTTTATCCCTTCGGCAGGTCTATCCCCAGTAAAGTCATTTGCTCAGTAATGCTCCTTTAACAGGACCCCTCTCTCTCTATGGGCCTTGCTCCCTCTGTGGGATAATGCCATAAGTGTTAGATTAAGGTGTCAGCTCCACTTGGGGCACTGGAGATCTCAAGTGAGGTTCATAAAGGTGCTGGATCTCTCACCAGCCTAACTGGCTTGGACCAAAAAACCCCTCCTGGTCTGCACAAGACATGCATGGCCGTGTCTGCCCGAAGGAATATACCATTGACCCTCTGCACTGTGACATCATTCCTTGATTCCTTAATCATTCCTTTAGAAGAGGAGCATTATCAAGGACCCATTACTACTGTTTCCCCTATCCTCAGCTGTGTGGTCTTGGAACTGCTGGACACTGATGATAATTCGTACAGTTCGACTGAACTTTCTCTGCCTTTGTTTGCTTCAGTCCCCTCCCACCCCATCACACAGTCATTTCACTGCAGACTCACTCCACCTCAGACCTTCTTCCCTGCCCCCTTCTCACTAGCTCTGTCCCCCTCCCCCTTCCCTTGTTTTTCTGTTGGCTAATCCCTCCCTAACTAAACTCCCACCCCCCAAAAAATCATGGCACTTGTATAGTGTCTGCCACCATCACATTGATCGCTCTGCTTGCATGTTATATTTAGAGATGGTCAGAAAAGCTTTGACAGAACCGTTTTCCATCAGAGGATGCAGTTCTGTCAAAATTGAAGCACTTCATGAAATTCTGTCAATTTCACCAAAATTTCATTTAACAGAAAACGAGGGGGGAAACATTCTAACAATGTAAAAATGTTCTGTTTTGACATTTTCCAAATAAAATATTTTGATTTTTCCTTTCATTTTGATTTTTTTTAAATTGTGGCTTATATATATTATAATATAATATGGACTAAAAGAGGTCAAAGTCAACACAAAACATTGAGATGTACCTGAAACAAGATGGTAGGTTTTTAAAATTTCTTTCATGGAGAATTTTGAAATTTTGGGGTTTCATTCCTAATCAGAACAAAATCAAATGACCCAATATCAAATTCCTCCATGAGATAAAATTTCTCTTCTCTGCCCAGCTCTAGTAGTTCCTTTATCTGCCTTGTTGGTTTAGAGTGTAAGCTCTTCAAAGCAAGTCTCTCTACTCCACTGTGCTTGCTCAATGCCTAGCACAATGGTGACTCAATCTTGGTTGTTTCGTAAGCACTACCATAATAAGCATGACTGCTAATAATCTATAAGCTAGTGTTAAGCACAGGCCTTATCTGGGGTTCCTTTAGAAAGGTAAATTGATGAACAATCTAGTGTTAACTGGAAGGACATGTCCTAATTTCAGCCTCCAATAGAAAAGAGCATTCTCTGTTTCCTGTCAGCTGGCAGGGAGTGTTAAACCATTTATTTATAACTATTTTTCCAAAACGCTTCCTTGCTTGGAAGCAAAACTACAAATCCTGTTTGTTTTGTTGTTTTTCTAACCAAAGGATGCTGGTCTCTCTGCCTCCAGCTGGCATTCTGCAGCGCACATCAGTGCCAGGTTTTGGTGGGAACGCACTTGGCTTTTGCTTAGTGTTAACACACACGCGGGAAGTGAGCAATTTATCAGGCAGACATCTAAAATCTAAGAGTAACATGGTGGGGTGACCCATTATCACTTCACCATCACTAGCCACCTCTGTAAGAATAACCGCCCCAGAGTGAGAAAACAAGGGGTTGAAAGGCTTCATGCTAGATATGGGCATGAAACACACTCTGAAGGCTAAGGGTGAGACAAATGAGAACATCCATGTTGAATGAGAGTTTCCAAAAATCACCTTAAGAAAACACTCACTCAGAGAAACATCAACCAAGGCCTCTCCCATCTCTTACCTTGCCTAAGGCTTGGGCCTGGCCCAAATGTGGATAGAAGAGTTCCAAGGAATAGCCAGGCTGTGGCCCTGATAACTCTAAATAGGCAGCACACTTCCCTGCATGTCAGTTCGGAATCAGTGTCCCAGTTAGGGGTAGGGGAGGTGAGGGATCACTTTACTGCTGGCCGTGGCATTTTTCAGAAGCCGTGTAGGGGCTAATGAGAGCTGCTGGCAGTTTTCGGTTGGTTTAACCTAGATGGTTGCTTTATAAATAATTTAGCGAGAGTTCTAATAAACAGACATCAAAGAACATTTCCAGGAAGCAGGACTGTCAGCAGCAAGAACATGCCTAGTGAGACATTGGACAAAGGGATCTGTGCTTCCCATGGCGGAGCGGCTGAAGGGGATGAATGCGCATATCCAGTTGGAGCATGTTGCTTATCACTGCTGAGGTCATTGTGACATTGCAGGGCCCATGTTTAAGTTTGCATTCGATAGAATACCTTTTGTAAACACCTGATATTCTTTAGTTACCATTTTATTGCATTTGCTTTCATAGGGTTTCTATTTCACTCACTTAGCTTGACTATGATAGCGACATGACTATTTTATGACATTCACTTTGTCGTGGCTAGTTAAGAAAATGACCTGGAAATACTTTCCAAAACACCCAACTGACCCTTGGCAAAGGGCTGTCCCCTGGTGGCCATGAAAGAGCCTGTCAGCAGTTAGCCCTTGTGGTGTTAGTCACGGAGTTTGGGGCAGAGATAATGTTAGCTCCAGGGGTGTTAAAATAGCAGTGCTTGGAATACTTAACGGTGTCAGTGCCCGGGGGGGTTAGAGTAGCCTGTTTGCCACAGGGCTGGCTTTAGTGGTATATGGTAATTTAGAGAAAGGGTGTTTGTGACAGCAATGGTGTTAGAACACAGTGGTGTCAAAGTAGAGGAGGTTGCAAAAGCTGTGGGGTTAGCCCCTACATCCTGGCAAATTCCAACACTGGAAGGCCCTCTGCAGCCTCCCTGGTGTACCCTAGTTATCTTCACCTTTTCATTGTTTGTCATTGATGTAAAGTGACACAGCTGCCGTACCCCACCCCAGCGTCACTTCCTGCAGCGGCAGGTGAGGGGAGCCCTTGCTGGGAGCTGAGTCAGCTCTCTGGTATGACAGGCATTGAGGAAATGTCACATGCATTCGGGGTCTGTGTGCTCCTCACTCGCCCCTGAGCGGAGGGGAACACAAGCCTGTGGATATCAGATTATCCCACATCTGCCTACTGTGGGGTTCTTGCACCTTTCTCTGGGGCTGGGAACAGTCAGAGACAGGATAGTGGAGCAGATGGAGCATGGGTTTGATCTAGTCTGGCCACTCCTAGGCTCCTGTCCCAGTGGCTGTGAGAGGACAGCCAGTGCAATGCTGCCATCGAGTCAGTGGAGGGATAAGAAGCTGTGGGAGCATGTCTGTGGCTACATCTTCACTACAGGGGGGGGGTCGATTTAAGATACGCAAATTCAGCTACGCGAATAGCGTAGCTGAATTCGACGTATCGCAGCCGACTTACCCCGCTGTGAGGACGGCGGCAAAATCGACCTCCGCGGCTTCCCGTCGACGGCTCTTACTCCCACCTTCGCTGGTGGAGTAAGAGCGTCGATTCGGGGATCGATTGTCGAGTCCTGACGGGACGCGATAAATTGATCCCCGAGAGGTCGATTTCTACCCGCCGATTCAGGCGGGTAGTGTAGACCTAGCTTGTGTAATAAGAGCTCATCCACATGAGTAACGGTTGCACAGTCTAGTCCTAAATTCCCTGTGCTTCCCTGCTCTGATCCTGCAGTCCCCGTGAATATTGCAGGAGGGCATGTACTATTCTTAATAATCAATTAAGCCTTTGCCCACCAAGGGTGAAATTGATCCCTGAGGGCCAGCACCAGGCCAATGCACCATTTAAGTCCCACTGGTGCTAGTGCCCTGCACAGGTGTCTATTTCACCTGAAATGCACATGGGTGTACACAGAAAGGAGGCCACATGATGCTCGCAGGCAGCGAGCCGGGCTGCCAGCAGCCTCCTCGCAGAAGCCACATGACTGCATGGGGGCAGATGAAGGTGACACCAAAGAATCAGCACTGGCTGGGGGCAGGAAGGTGTACTAGATGCCGCATGTAATTCCCAATGTCTGGGCAGTGTGTCCGTATGTCCAGACTAGTGGGAAAGGGGACTGGAGGAGGAAAGGACAGCTGGGATCCCAGCATATCGGCACAACTGTTGGGAAAGGTGCGGCTGGCCCTGGCTGGTGGGAGGGGGTAAGAGCCTCTCTCAAAGGGAGCAGCCTGGGGATTCAGGTCTGGTTCTGACCTCGCTGGCCAAACTCCACTGGCTTCAATAGAGTCACTCCTGATTTACACGGGTCACAACTCCTTGTAGCCCCTGCCCCCAAGTCAGGATCTCCATTCCCTCTTGTAAGGAGAGAGTCTTAGGGTATGTCTACACTACGGGATTAATCCGAATTTAGATAATTCGAATTTGGGAAACAGGTTGTATAAATTCGATTGTGCGCGGCCACACTAAGCACATTAATTCGGTTTTTAACCACATTAATTCGGTGGTGTGCGGCCACACTACCCCATTAATTTTAACCACATTAATTCGGTGGTGGTGGCCACACTAACCCTAATTCAAATTAACAAAATCGATTTTGGCGCTACTCCGCTCGTCGAGGTGGAGTACAGAAATCGATTTAAAGTGCCCTTTAATTCGAACTAAATGGCTCTGTTGTGTGGACGGGTGAAGGGTTAATTCGAATTAACGCTGCTAAATCTGAATTAATCCCGTAGTGTAGACCAGGCCTTATTCTTTCATAGCCAAGGGCCAACATTGCCACTGCACTAGGGCTCCACCTTATCAGAGCAAAGATGCTTCCTGGGCCGGGCTCCAGTGGGACTGCACATCTTGGTGCCATGCTGCTGCTAACACTAAGGCCCTGTCCAGTTCCAGACACCTCCCTTGTCATGTTTCACCCTTAGACGGCGAGGTCTGTAAAAGCTTGTAGCTGGTGGCAGGAGAAAGGATGATTTTGGAGGAATGGGAGTGGGGAGGGGAAAAGTTAATGAAGAGGAGGAGGAGATGGAGGCAAGGAGATTGGAACAATAGGAAAAAAATAAAGCCACCCATCAGCCCACACATTCCCTTCCAGCTTATAACTTTCCAAGAATTTGGAAACCTCTCCTCAGCTTCTGGTGCTCCTCAGGGAGGTCAATCACTGATTCACCCTGAGGACACTTATGTGTCTCTCTGTCTAATGGAAAGCACCATATGAAGTGCCCACTGGAGGCACGAATAACTAATGTTCTGCTTGTTTTCACTCCATTAGGAGAGGGTGGTAGAACTGCAGTGGAAGAGGATACTCTGACAGGGTGCTCGGTTCTGTCCAGAGAGAGGGAAGGAGGATGGAAGGCAGATGGTTGGGCGAAGATGGAGAACTGGCAGCCCTGAAGATGTCTACATGACACTGCAGCCAGTTACATGACAGCTACGGCCTCACCCATTGCATTCAAACATGAAAGCTGCATGTGGCAGCTGACTATGGTAACACAGAGGTTGCCTTGCAGTGGAGGCTATGCAGCTCCCTCAACAGCTCACAAACCAGTCGTTGCTCTAAGAATAAAGCTACTGCAAAGAATAACACAGTAAGTCAGCCCAACTAGCAGGATGTCCACAGAGGTCATTGCATCCTTGAAGTCCCTATGCTTCCATGAGTCTTTAAGCAATAGGGATCCACAAAACCAGGGCAGTCTATCACAGGGTGGGAGTGAGGTTGAAAAACACACCAGCCGGCCTCAGTAAAGCTTAGCATGGAATGAATACAGCATGCAAGCAGCTTTCATTTCACAGGGAGTGGAGGGGGAGAGACATGGGCGGGGGGGGGGAGTTTACAGGACATCAGACCCACGATGTTAGAGGCACACTTTTTTTTCTAATCCTTTTTTATCATCAACAGCAAAAAATAAACTAAAATAAACCAAAAAGGAGTTAAATAAATATCACAGTTTTGTTTACATTAAAAATGTTCTAATAATAATCAAAATAGGTCAAATTAATATTATTAATAATAATAAATCAAACAAAGAAGAAGAAAGCCCCGGAGAATTCCTGCCTGGATGGCATTCACAGATGGAAGGTTTGTGTGGCTGGGTTATTGTTTGGGGATCATGCCCTTGATGGCCGACTCCCGGTTTACATACGTGGCCCAGTAGACAAGGTTGAAAATGGCGAAGAGGACGGGAAAGACAATGCGCGACATCTTGTCCACCTTGCTGACGCTGTTGTAGGTCTTCTTGCTTTCTGGGGACTTCTCCTCCACGCGGGGGCCTTTGGGAGGCATGGTGGCAGTGGCGGTGGCAGTGGCAGCAGCACTCTTGGAGATGGTGGGCAGGCCAGGATCCTTGGCGATGTTGAGGGCGTACGTCGTGCCCACAATGTTGTAGGTGTTGTTGGCTTTCTTGGCCAGTGCCACCGGCTCTTTTTTCTAGGGAAGGGGGAAAATCTGCATCAGACCATGTAAAAGTGTAAGGAGAACATTCCCCCTCTCAACTGGCAGCTGTGTGGGTGGCAGCCGTACTACGACCCAAAGGAAAAGACGGTGGGGGGAGAAGACTAGTGTTCAGAAGCCTCGTCATCCCCGCTCTACTTGGACTGCTGGAGATGGGGAAGATAGCGTTCTGGATTCTCCTCTTGCTTACACCAGTTGGAAACAGGAGTCACCCCCTAGAAGTACAGCACACAGTGCCTAGCACTATGGGGTCATGGGACTCCTACATGCTACCGCGATACAAATAACCACCAAAGGTCAGGTGCTCAGTGCAGTGGTATCCCCTTAGCATTGCTCCAGTGGCACAACGGACACATAGCCAACATGCTGGCTCTGCTTGAATCCCTCCCTCTTCCATGTAGGTAAAACCAGCACCTGACGCTACGGGGAGGCACTTTTGTCTCCACCTCATCTGGGCTGAATCTTGCTCTGGCACATATGAGGAGTCACACGGTAACCGTGGTGTATGTGGGAGGAGAATCAGACCCAATGAGCTCAGAGTCCTGGGAAAGAGCTCAAACAAACTATCTACCCCTGCTTCCTGGCTCATGTTGTGGTGAGGAGCATCACTGATACGGATTAGGGGTTGCCACATGTTTGTATTTGTCCGGTGGGACAAAGTGAATTACCTTGAGATACTGGGTTATATCATCGCGACCTTTGTGTCTTTATGTCAGGATGCCTGTAACCATGCATGATGACATTGGATCGTGGTGCCATGATGCAACACCACGTGCTGTCTCCATGCCTCAAGGGCAGGTCATCCACCCTTTGCACTGCTGCGCTGCACAATATGATGTCATGAGGATCCAAATACGTCCAAGGGACCTTTTAAAGTGCCTCATGAGCTAGGCTGGCAGGATGAAGGACAGACCCTGGCAATCAGGCTGGCCCAGGGATTTTGGGATGGTGGGCATGGCAGTCCCAGCACTGAGGGAAGTTTCCATCTCACCCTCCTGTCTAGGGAGTGCTGCTACTAGGCGAAACAAATCCAGGGAGATATATGCACCTTCCCCACACATATCCCCTCTTACCAGTCATTAGGCTTATATGACAACCAAACTGCTAGCAGAGTGAGCTGATGGGAAGGGAACTTTCTGCAGCACGTGAAGAAGCTAAATTGGCTGTGGGTTGGTCACGCTGCATGAAGTAGAGATGCAAAATGGACAACGTTGACGGCAGGTGGATGGCAGGCTCAGGTTTACCAATGGTGGAAATGGAGTGTGTGTGTGTGTGGTGGTGGGGATTTGGGCTAGGAAGGGGGATAGAAGAGGAGATTGGATGTCTCGAGGATGAGACCAGACCCAGCGAAGGAAATCTGGTACGTATTACACAAGCTGACCTCATTCATGTAATGAAAAGCCCAGGGAGACTCCGACAGATCGCCCATACATCCCACTCTACGCTCATTGCAGTTGCCACAGAGCAGATCCAGGTGCCAGAGGTGCAAGATGTGGCATCCTAGGGATTTATGCTCACAATGACACATAGGTGCAACGAGTGTTTGCAGCCTTAATGTGGACAACAGTTGCTAGCAGCAACTGCTTTACGAGGGGGAAAGCATTTCACAGATGTGCCTGCTATACCATGTAGGCAGCACTGCCAAACATTCTCTGGCTATGGCTGGAACAGACCAGCCAGAGCTGCTAGGACAACAGCCTGGGAGGCAAGAGCCACAAGAGAGGCACTAACCCACTGCGTAATCCCAGATCAAACCACTCTACTTGCTTGTGACTCAGTCACACCTGGCATGAAGGTCTGTAAAAGCAGAAACATCATTGCAATCCCTATGCTGCACCAGTGCTGAATAAACAGCCTGCCCAGTGGGAAGCCAGCCTTTGTGCCCAGTGGGAAGCCTGTAGGATTCTATTCAGCCCCAGCCTCCAGCCTGGTGAATTCGTATCAATCACTATCTTTAGGTATGGAGGGAGGGCTATCAGGCGATGGGAGCCCAATTCATCCCCCGCGTCCTCCATTAACTTCACTAGATTTCCACTAGGGACACAGCTGACCCTCTCACTGTATATCCCTGTCAAACATGGACATAATCGCCAGAGTGCTGACTGAATAATGTGATGCCATCAGAGCTTTGAACATCACATTACATCACCCACCTTTTCCAAGCGCCTGGCCTTTGAAGTGCCTGTCAGCAGAGCTGGCCCACCTCTTCATTGTGCATAGCACTAGAACAAACTTAGTTCCTTTTTCAGTTCACAAATTGTTCACTGAGCCAACCCGGCTTATCGCCTGGATGTTTTTCCTACTTCCTTTGACTGCTCACCATCCATTGTCCATGATTTGTCAGCTAAGTCACATTTGTCAGCTAAGTTCCTGCTCATAGGCTGGATGACTGCAACTTTTTAAACTGAAGGAGCCTCAACAAACCCACTGCACTTTCTGCTATGAATGTTCAAGACAAATATTAACCTTTGCTAAAGTCTGTGAAACCTTCAGGATGCATGGGTATTTCCAGGAAGATACTGCCAACTTCAAAAAACATGTCAACAACAAATATTAAGACCACAAGCATCAGAGCGAACGTGACTCAGTGATTATATTTGCAAAGGTTTTTTTCCTCAATTGCTTGTGCTCCGAAGGCGGCACAGTACAGCCAATCAAGCCCCTTCACTCCCATATGTACCTGGCTACGGCCATTAACCCTGCATCTCCCTCTCCTGCTAAGGGAAGATTCAGCAGTGTTCTTGCAATCTCCCGTACTAAAACGTGTCATTAATCACATAGGGTGAAATAAAGCTCCAGTTGCTGGGTTTTGTGAAGGTCACTTAGCAGAGGCTGGGATAGGCCACCCCAGAACAGCAACACAGTCCTTTTCTAGCCGCTCTTCAACCTATAGACTGCAATGGCGGCAGCTGCTCTTCTGCAACCCCTAGACTGGGTGGTAGGGCATGGTCCATATCCAAAGCTCCTCTGCATGCAAACTTAGTTGCAGGCACCCTCCTGCAGTACCTGGGGCATGGAGACTCCCCCACCTGTCTACTCTTTCTGCAGCCTCACAGTGCTGCTGAAGCACAGGTGAATTTTACCCCTGGTCAGTTACCTCAGGAAAATTTGACAGTCCACAATGCATGTTCAGTGGGATGCTACAGGCAGCAGCTGATCATTCTTTAAACCCGTATCCAATCAATACATTAAGTGATGGCAGTTCCAATAATAACTCCTGCAATTGTACAAATAGAACTGCAAGTGACAAAGTGCAAAGACTGATGAGACTAATGATCAGGCCACGATTGTAGTATTTTATTGAGAAGGTGGTAAGGATTGCTATTGTCTTCAGTGGTTAACTGAGCAACTGATTAATGATCAATTAATTTGATCAGAGGCATGATTAATTGTACATCCTCAAAGAAGGTGAGTTGTGTGAGCATGTTGCTAGCCATCAAGAGATACATAAAGGTTTGAAAATGTTTTACCATTTAAACACTACATATACTGTGATACTTCTTACTGTAGCTACAGGGTGTAGTAAGATTATTAATATGTAATAATGGATTGAAAGAATGATCAATTACTGCTTGCAGAATTCTACTGAAAGTGCACTATGTTTTATTTTATTGTTAATCAGCCATGTTACTGACTGGAGATGAATGAGAGACTGCAACTGACATGACATTTCTCAGCCTGGACAGTGTTTCCCTCCAAGAGGTGACCTTGCCAGCCTGGTGTAAGCATGTGAAAAGCTGCTTGGCATCTTTTACTACTGGCACTCGCTATAACGAAGACATTGTAGCTAGTGAACTCACTCACTGAAGTGAGTGCCTTCCCGTTGGCTTCAATGGGCTTTGGATCAGGCCCTTAAGCCCTAAGGAAGGCAGGAAGTGCAGGAATGCTTGAAGCCTAATAGCCTTTGACTTTCAACTGCTTGGGAATGTGGTGTGTGATGACGCTTAGAGCGGTAAGGCTGTGCACACATTGTAATGAGTTTCCAAGGGTACCCTGGAGCTCAAGAAATCAGACTCTTGAGAGATTGGCACACATGGTCTGTCCTTAGGTTCCCTGGGCTGTGTTTTATATAGTTGATGATTCACGCAAGATTTCAACAAGGAAAAACATGTTTATTACAATCAGATACAAACCAGTCCTCTGACCTCCCGGCGTGTTTATTTGTGTGGGATTCCCTTTGCTAGCGAAATAGAAAGGAAAAGTGGAAAATCAAAAAGAGCAGAAAAACAACCCAGGTCCTTTAAAACCAGTACAGGTCTCACCATTGGGAGAGAATGTGCCGTCACCCTCCATCATTCATCACAAAGCTGACTTTACACACTGCATTCCTAATGGAGGAAATGCCGGGAAAGCTAGCGTGACAAGACATACATTTCTAGTGCATTATAGACCTCTCATCACATCATGTTCTTGAGACAAGCTTCCCTCCTCCCCCCGCCGTACACACACACACTGGTTGGCAATGAGATTTTTGCTGAATCTGATTCTGTCTATATATAGCTGAGCCTTCTCCTTTGAGAGACGAAAGCCATGACCCAGGAGAGGTGGGTTTCATCCCCCACTCTACCATTGACTTTCACTTACCTTCTCTGTGTCCCAGTTTCCCAGTCAGATAGTGATACCTACCTACCTCATAGAGGGCTGGGAGGATTAGTTCACTGCCATTTGTAAAGCACGTTTGGATCTTGGGCTGTGCTAAAGAAATGCAAAGGATCTGTCTTCTGCCATTATTTATAGATAGGGTATTCATATGTTGTAGAACGTGGTTTGATTGCTCCCTGAAACATTTTCAGTTCAGGAAATTTTCAGTCTTGGGTTTGGAAGGGCACAGTGGACTCTACTGCTTCAGCTATACAGTGGGAAGAGGGTTGGAGGAGGGGCTACAGAGTTGGTATGAGGAGTGGATCAGAAGGGAAAGTGCTTTCTGGAACAGTGGCTGGTGTGTTTCGAATGATAGGGCTCGCACACACTGGAGACTGGATCCCATACAATGAGGGTGTTGAATGTAGCACAGACAGGTGGCCAGGTAGCAAGTGCTGAACAGGACAGGGAGCACAGAGAAATGCAACCTTGCATTAATGAGAATGACGCATGGCCACCAAGGGACTCCTGCCTATTAGCAAAAATGTAGCTAAGCACCTCATTCGTATGATGAGGATCATATTTATGTCCATGTGGCCTCTGACACGCTTATTCTTCATTGTCATCCATCCCACTCTTTCTTCACCCTGCATACCTGTAGGGGAGCAGATAGGCCAGGGGCCTCCAGCTTGCTTTTGCTCAAGGCAGAAGGCTTTGTTCAGTGCTTAACCCCCCTCATGCCCATGTGTTTTGTCTCCTTTTGTTTGTGCTGGATGGAGTGCAAAACCTTTGCAGGATCAAGGCCCGAAAGCAGGCAGGGCTGAGAGAAGGATGCAGCTAACCAGCTGGAGAAGGGAGAAGGAGGAGGCATGGCCAAGGAACTGCAAGTGGGCTATATCAATGGGCCTTTGAAGTGAGCCAATTTTAGGGCTAAAAGGAGCCAACAGGCAACAATGACTACCCAAGGTACAAGATAATGGAGACTTGGGCCTGCGGACAGCAAGTAGGTACGGGTGAGAGAGCTCAGCAAGCTCTTGTTTGCTCTCGGGGGGATGGGGAGAAGCAACTAGTAGAGATGGGCCCGAGCCATTAAGTTTGGATCTGGCACATAACTTTCTCAAGGTTTGGCAGTGATCCGATTGGGGATTTGGTACCAGACCATCTCCTCTGGTGAGGGTGAGAACAAAATGAATGCACTGTGTACAGTAACAAAGGGGAAAGAAGAAACCATTCCCATATAAACCGTTTTCAATATTTGAGTTTGCAGACTTGCTTTATGTGATGTTCACTGGTGAGCAGATGAGGCACACAAATCCCGCGTCATTCACTCACTCACTCACACACTGTTCATACCGTTGGTCTCACAAACACAAGGGAGGGAACAAAGATCAGAGACCGAGTGAAAGAGTTTTGCTTATTTTTTGGGAATGTTCTTTGGTGACATTCACCCAGAGAAGACAGGAAGGAGAAGAAGCTGCCTGAGCTCAACCTCACAAGTGATTAGAACCATGGCCTGAGGACCAGATGAGAAAGGAGCGATATCCTCTCGCCGCCTGACATGAGACTTTACACTGCTGCGTTTCCAGGTGTCTGGTTGCAGCTACTCCAATTGGGAGCTGTTTTGCTCCCAGACGTTCAGGTGAGTGCAGAGCAGGCAAGGAGACAGAACTAAGTGGTGATGATTGTACAGACAATGATGCCATTGCAGGGAAGTGGCAGGTAGGCAGGCCCAGAGGACGATCCCCTGAAGATGCCCCACCCTCAGGGAGGGACATTGTTTCTGGGTGGGACAATCATTGGCAATTTTCATTCTCACAAGTTTGGCGGCCTTTCCAGAGTCTGGTGACAAAGGCCCATTAGAAGTGATCTCTCTGGATGCCAGTTGCAAAGATCACCATAAAGGTGGCCTGCATAGATTCCAGCGGTGACAATCTCACTGCAGTTGGTCCCTTGGGATTACAGTGTGATCAGAATCCTCTCTAAGGCAGCCAATCTACCCATGAGTGGTGGGGAATCCCCTCAGACGTGGCACCTCCCTTCAGAGGCTGCATCACCAGAGTCCAGTAGCAACGCTCCCCTTAGATGCAAGCCATCTCCTTTCCAGCGACGAGGCTCTCTCGCCACAGAGGCAGTCCCTCCAGGTTCCATTCGGGGGGACCTCCTTAGTGGGACCACTCTGGGGATTCCTGCGGTGAAGTGGATTGTCATGAAACCATTCATCTTTCATGGGCACCTCAGCCTTTTCTCCTCTCTAATTTATTGCTGCATTCCAGCACACCACTGGAGATTGCTCTTCAAAATTGATCCCCTGCCCTCAAACAAAATAATGTCACTGGGCACCAGAGACCATTCTCCAGTTTGATCTATAGCCCCAGGTCCGTGGCAGCAGCTCTAACCTTGTGAAATAGAGCTACTGCAAGAAATTCTTTGATCCAACAGGGCGCAGCACACACCCCTCCCTCTTAGGAAGCAACTAGCAATGGTGAGACACAAAAGGCTTATCGGAGCTTTGGTTCCAAGAAGCATTAGTCAAACCATATCAGGATGTGGGCTGGGGCTGGGTGACTTTCTCATGAGATCTGTGGTGCTTCCTGATTTTGCTTGGATGTGAATTGCAAATAATGCAGCATTTCGGCATTTCTTAGCTAGGGCCCAACACAGATACCCTGTAGCTGGGCTGTAAATTACTGGACAGATGAAGGGTGAGGAAAAGGGGAAATAACACACCAGCAGAATGCACCACAATGTGCCTGGTCCTCTAGACCTTTGGCGGCTGTAGTGAGAGGGCAGATGTCCAGGTGGGGGAGGTCAGCAAGTTAGCAGATTCTACCGAAGTCCTGAAAAAGCAGGATGACTCCACGAAGTCAAGACACCCAGTCACCCTAATTGATGGGTTGTGTGGGAGAAGTTGCTGCTGGCTGTGCCATAGATAAAGAGAGGATTTTAGCCTCAAGGGCTGTTAATCTGGCCCCTTTCACAAGTGCTAATAGTTACATCTTTTCTTCTTCTTCTTCTCCCTCATCAGGGGCTGGGGCACTGGGTAAGCATCCACTACCTTCATTGGGCCGAGGCAGCTCTAGGGTTCACTTGCTTACCATCTTTGACACAATCCACCCACTGCTTCCTCAGCTTTCCTTCGGGTCTCTTTCCTATCCCCACTCCTGACATCCTGCCTTCACCAGGTCCTCTTCATTCATCTTCTGTATGAGACCAAACTAGCAAAGTCAAGCTTCCTGGAGTCTGTCAGCTACATCAAGGCCTCTGACTTCCACCCTAAAGCTTTCATTTCACAACCTGTCTCTTTGTGTAACTCCTTTTATTGTGCAAAGGCATCTCATGGTAAACACCTATAGGGGTTGAACCTGCTGCCTCTTTACTGCCCAGGCTTCTGCACCATACAGCACTGTGGGTGCACCATTGATCTAGACAACTGGGCTTTTAGTAAATAAGGGTGAATAACAAACCCTCTGGTTTCAGGGACAGCTTTCCAAAGACGAGAGCTCAGCTTGGGCATATCACTTGGGTATATCACTGTTAGTTTTACTGCTGGTACAAATACTTCTAACATTGCCAACATCCAGTCTTAAGCCAGTAGGGTGTTTTTGTTTTTTGTGGGTGTTTTTTTTCCAGATTCAACCACCTAACTTGTCATTTGTTTCAAGATCAGCTCATTGAAGGCTGAAACTGAGCCAGCGAGGAATCATCATGACACTCTGCCTGGAAACATGTCAGCAGGATAGAAAAGCAGAACAAACATGGGGATGTAGCTAATTCCCAAGCCCCATGAGCCCACCACTCTTCCTGGAGTGCTCTTTTAATAGTTGGTGTTAGACATGGTGGGAAAGAGAATAGAACATACGTCGGAGATGGAAGGAATCTGGTCAGCTTTCCTGATCTGTAACATGACCAGAAGTGGGTGAAGCTCATAAGGATGGATAAGCACCAGGTAGGTAAGCACCCAGAAATTTGGATGTTTATCTGACCGTCTTGAGCTGCAAATCTCACAGGAAAGGTTCCCCTTGTAAGATTTTGGGTACTTCATGTATCTGCACTGCATTACTGCAAGGACAAGATTTTTCATAGTATCTTCGTGCTATTTTAGCACCTCTGATTCAAAGACAGCAACTCAGAAATAAAGGAGTTTTTTTTAAAAAAAAAGTTAACTGAAGGTTTTTTTTGTTTTTTTGTTTTTATTTAACTTCTGGAGTCATTTGAGCTGGGTTTGGTTTAAGTGATGGGTAAAGGGCCATATCTGTCCTTATTTTATCCACTCTGTTCTGCCCATTCCTAAATATGACCCAACCAATTTAGGATCTGATCTGACAGCCACTGATGTCAATTGGAGTCATTCAATTGACTTCACTGGGTCTTTAATCTTTATGGGCCAAATTCAGCCCTATCGTGTGAGGTTGATCTCAATGGCGTCGCACCTGCTTCCATCAGGTCTCAATTGGCCTTACAGAACCACTCTGCTAGGCCATCTCTTTTGAAGTGCAGACTCAATCTGTAGCATCACACTGGTGTAAAGAAGATCCAAGGACCCAGAAGAGGTAGGGAATCAACATTAGAGGTAATGAGGGCTGGGCTTGCTATGGCAGGGCTGATATTGGCTCTAGTTCTTTAATCTGCCCCCCATTTGCATGTTGCCCCCCTCTTTGACCTTGTTTGCAATGCTGCTGCTCAGTCAAAATCAAAGGACTGAACTACTGAATTCCCTCTCCCCAGATCTTCTTTCAGTGATGCAAGATATTTGCACACGGTCCCTCAACAGTTCCAAGCAGCACATCATGCAAAAAAAAAAAAAAAAGTGCTCCAGAACCAAGAACAAGGACAAAGCTGATTTTGAAATTGATTCAATAAATATAAACAAGGGAGCAGCATGCAACAAGCAATTCCTCTGAGCAGCTCCAATTAGATCAGCATGGAGGGAGGAGGGTGTCAACGAAGGCCAGCGATGGCTGCCACAAAGGAAGCTGTCAGAGAAGCTGATCCGAAGCCAGAAGAGAAAACGTGGGTGATACCCACTTATTTTCCGCCAGTTGCCTCTTCGGATCACTCTCTACCCCCGCAGTGTAGCCATCTGCCAATGGCTGAGGGTAACACAGAGCACCTGTTAAAATCACCCTCCCTCTGATATGCCTGCTCTGCGCTGGGGGGAAAGCATGGGGCATCCACCGTGACAGGTGGTGAGGGAGCAAGAAGCGTGAGGCTGGCGGCTTCTCCTCTTCAATGGGGCCAGCATCCCACCAAGCACCTGGCTTTGGGACTTTATGCTCGCACATCAGGGCAGCAACATGGCGCAAAATGCAGCAGGCAGTCAGCAAAGGAAGAGAGAAATTGAACCACACAGAGACGTGCACAGATGCAACCAGAGAGAGACAGACACACATACATGAGCGCGCACACGCAGAGGGAGGGACAGATGGAGACATGAGTGTTGTAGGGGTTTTTTCCCAGCTAACGATAAAGACAATATATTGCACCAGCCCTTTCTCCTTCCACCCCCAAGAACCGCTCCAGTCAAGACCTGAATTGATGACCCCAGTGAATAGCATCCAGCCTACTGGAATGTGCCGGGCTGCATGTTACCCACTCCTGGTCCCAATGCAGCTCTCTCGTGGGACGTTTCTTTGCCCTCCCGTGCTCCCTGGCCTTGCCTACAGGATTCACCTTCATCTCCTGGGCCTCCAGCACCTTCTTGCCATCCCAGGCCCAGCTCCGCTTGGTGAAGTAGTTGACAGTGGCAAACTCGATCAGCGCAGAAAACACAAAGGCGTAACAGACGGCTATGAACCAATCCATGGCCGTCGCGTACGCCACTTTCGGTAAGGAGTTTCTGGCGCTGATGCTCAGTGTGGTCATGGTGAGAACGGTGGTGACACCTGCGGGAACAAAGCAGGAGAGGACAGTGCTGTCAAAACATGCAACCATGTTTGTGTGCCTGGTCAATGAGCTCTCTCTTCCCACTCTCTCTTTGACCTCCCAGGAAGAGATGCCATCACACCCATGGACCAAATGCACCAAAGGCGCAGGTAGGGCCAGTCCCATTGATTTCACTGGGCCTGTGCCCACTTACCTCAGTAATGAGTTTGGCCAGATGCGGGATTCAGGAGGCCTGAGTTCCATTCCTGGCTCTGCTACTGGCCCTCTGGGTGACCTTGGGCACGTCACTTCACCTCTCTGTGCCTCAGTTTCCCCTCACATCTCTTGTCTACTTAGGATGGCAAACTTTACGAGGCAGGGCTGATCTCACTATGTGTTTGTACAGAGTCTAGTACACTGGTGCTTCTGGTTGCTACCATATAAAATAGCAAACAGTGGTAGCAGTGGTAAGGTGAAGCCAGACAGGCAGATCTAACTGGACATTTGTGAAGGAGCTGCTATTAGGACATTTAAAATTGTGTTTTGTGGAGTATTTAATACATATCTGTCTGTGCTCCCCTCCTTAATTCCTCCCACAAGAAAATAACTAACACTTAAGACTTATACAATCTTTTCCATCTGCTGACCTCAAAGAACCTTACAAAGGTGGGTGAACACAATTAACCCCATTTTACAGATGGGGAAAACGAGGCACGGAGTGGTGAAGTGTATTGCCCAAGATCACACAGAAAGTCTCTGGCAGAGCTGGGAATAGAGTCCAGGTATCTGGACTTACAGGCTGGAGCTCTCACCACTGGACCACGGTATCAAGAATTTTTGCAATTATTCATTGCAAAATGGCCTTTTAAACAAATGACATTCTTCATGAAAAATTGTTAACAGTGTCAAAGCTTTTCAATTCATGTGACAACTCGTGTCTTTTTCAAGTTCAATACAGCAACCTGTATTTCTTTTGTGGACACAGAATATCTCAGAAGTATCCCTAGCATATCATACCACTTCAACATGACAAATAAATATGTGTTTATGGTAAGGTGGGGTGGAGTTTAGTGACCGGCCTGGAGAGTGGGCTCCCCTCCACAGCATGCAAGTTAGACATGGTTGGAAATTTGCCAATGAAACTTTTTTTTTCCCATCAGAAAACACTGATTCATTGAAACCAACACTGTTCCTGAGAAAGGCTGTGTTCCAATACATTTTTTGACTCAAAAATTCGTTTTTAAAAAAGTTTTGAAATTGTCAGAAGATTTCATTTTGCTGTTTCCGAAATGAAAAGCTCTGGTTTTCCGGTTCAAAACAAGATTTCATTTTGAAATGTAAGCCATTTACATTTTTTTTTATAAATATAGTTTTTATAAAATGGCAACATTGAAATGAAATGTTTCAAAATTATTGAAACCTGAACAGAAAGGCTTTTTGCATTTTCAGTTTACAAAGATTTTCTAGATTTTGACTTTGTCCTGATTCAGGATGGGTTTTTTTATTTTTATTTTTAGATCTTGAAACTTTTTATGGGACAGGAAAAAAACATTTCCCATCCAGCTCTAATACAAGGCTCCCCCACAGCTCCCTGCCCATCTGCCTCAAGCATGATCTGCAAAGAGGAACTCTGAAGGGATGCATCTCCATGGTCTGTTCAGTTTTGGCCTCCCTGCTTAGACTGCAAATATGGGTGCCAGCTCTGGGGCACCTGCCCCTGGGCAACTGGACTGAGATCAACCAATTCATTTCACACAGGCCAGCACACATGGAGATCTGGACCAGCAACCTGAAAGTGAAAGACTCCGTATCCTATTATCCATTCTCAGAGCCTCCAGCTTCCCATACATGTGCATTACCAGGAAATTAAACAGCTTTCCCTACTTCACTTTTCTGATATCACCCATCCGTGGAGGAAATTTCTACATTTCAAAGTTTTCTTTGCTTTGGACTCTTATAAATGGACCCACTTTTCTTTTCTTTTCTTTTCTTTTCTTTTCTTTTCTTTCAGTTGCCAGATGTTCACTATTTAATGTTTTTATCAAGAACGTTATTGAAATCCTTCATCTATTAGAAATCTGGTGCGAGGCAAATGAACAAGGTCAAAAACTTGGTTGAAAGGGTTTCTGCTATTACTGAGTGTGACAATAGTTACTGTCTTCCCCACACCTCACACAATCTAAGGTCACTATCACCTGCCATCATAGGTAGAAGATTAAAATATCATGGGGGACGGAGGGGCTGGTCCAGCTCTATCCCAGCCCAGTGCACAGGGCAGATCCAGGGGGTGGGGAGTGGGATGCTGGAGAGCAGGCCTGCCCCGAACTCACCCCAGCAGAGATGGCTCCACTCCTGTCCCATGGGGCTGGACCCAGGGGATGGAGAGTGAGCCCTCCCACCCTGCATTCATCCTGGCTCCATCCTGTCCCATGGTCTGGGCCCAGGGATTGGAGAACGAGCCTGGGCAGCAGCGGCTCCATTCTGACCTTTGGTGCTGGCCTGGGCCAGGCTCCTGCTCCGGCCAGTTGGCTCTCACCACTAGGGGAAGGCTCAAGGCGCCCCCTGCAGCATCACATGGTATGCATCGGGACTGTGACTGCAGAGATGGGCATGGGCATGTGCACGGGGGCAGCCAGGCAGCTGGTGAGATGGTGAGGTGGATAGATTTTGGGGGGCTGAGCCCCCTCTAGCTCTAGCAGACTGCCACCTACACCTGTCATGCTTAAATGGAGCCCTCTCTAATACCAGCAATGTTGTAGAGGGAATAAGGAGACCCTGGTCTCAGGCCTTGGCAAGTAAGTGAAGGAGGAATTCATTTTAAATAGTTTGTTAATATATTTGTAACTCTGGCCTGACCTTCTGCCTCTGACAGCGAAGTGAAAAGATATTGTGTAAAGACACCAAAATAATTACAAACAATTTAAGGCTCAGTCCTATTGACTCAGCCCAGGGATCAGCACATGCACAGGTCGGACCAGGAGCGTAATCTGCAGTACAAGCTGTGTATGCAGACCCATAGCCCTCTTCCCCATAGACACCTGTTACATCCCGCAGCCAGTTCTGTGTAACTGGCTTATCAGTATCTAGATTATTGTTATTATTCAGGAGAGCTGATCAGGAATTTGTCGACAGACAGTTTTTTGCTGAAGAATACTGATACTCTGAAACCCAGACTGTTTCCGTGAAACAGGGTCAGTTTTGATGAATGCACTGACTTGAAAAATTTGGGGGGGAAAAGTGTCAATATTGTCGAAATGGAAAATTTCAGTTTTTTGTGTTGAAAATCTTTTCATTGTTAAAAGAGGGAAAAGGTCAGAACTGAAACAAAACGTTTTGAAATTAACAAAACAAAACATTTTGACTGATCCAAATTGATTTTTTTAAACATTTTTCGTTCATGAAAATTGTCAGTATTCTGAGTTTTCATCCCCATTGGGAGGAGAAAACTTTTTGATGACTTGAAAATCTTCATGGGAGGAGAAAACTGTTTGCTGCCCTGCTCTATTACTCAGCACTGATTTGGCATCACTTGGGGTTTTCTCACTGATTCCAATGGCTGCATTATGGGCTATTCTGAGGAACACTAATGGTGTGTAGGGTGCTGTGGGAAACACAGGGGAAGGAATGGAGTTCACAATCTAAATCAGTCATATTTCCAGTAAAAAACACTCCCCACCAAGCACAGTAAAATCTATTAAATAGCAGAGACAACAGAATGTTCTGTTTACGTGAGGGGCCACTGGACAATCAAATTACATTAATTTCTGCTGGGTTCTGCCAACAGATCAACAACATCCATGATCAGTCAGAGAGCTAACAGTGTTATCCAGGGCACCTGAACTCGGCCCACTGCCCAGAGAAAACCAGCAGCAATGCTGTCTCCAAGTTGCACCTAGGCCTCAGTCTTGACTAGAGGGAACACAAGGCCGAAGGTAGATTCTGCTAGCATTGTAAACCTTCTCAATGACCTTCCTCACGGAGGGCAGGTTTTAACCCAAGTGCTAGCTCCTAGGCTCACGGATTTCAGGTAATGACTGACTAGCTACAGAAGAAAGGCTCTGACACCTGCGCCTTACTCATCCTGACTTCCTTCTTGCTTCTCAGCCATCCTCATCCTGTTCTGAGTTGCCTCCCTCCTTGCCTCTCCTGTTCTCAAGGTGCCTCTTTCCCCCTTGTGTCCCATGTGGCGCATAGACATAAGCGGTTAGGCTGATTAGAATCCAGGCCGGCAGTGCTTCGGAGATCAGGATTCTGGTTACTTCAACCTTGCTGCTTGCCTGCCAGATAGGCATTAATAAGAGGTTTGAGGAAGGATAAAACCCCCATCACGAACATTACTCCTTAGAAGTTAAAATGAGAGGTGGCAACAGACACAACATATGCCTGCCTATGCCCCCGGGGCTGGCATGCTTCAGCAGAGGGCAACGGTTCACGTGAATCCAAGGCACCTATTAATAGGTGAGAGAGAACAGACTTCACCGATCCCCAGCACTGCTCAGCAGCCCTGCACACTAAACTGATCCCCAAGCAGAGGGCTAGGGATACTTCGAAGATATGCTGTGTCCACAAAAGAAATACAAGGTTCACAAATGAGACCTTCAGGTAGCACAGGGAGGAGCACCAGACAGATTAGAAGACACTGGCAGGCAGACAGACAGGTGTGCTGCCATCCCCTTCAGTACTATGGTTACCTAAGCAGCCATGGTTGCTCTTCCACTGAAATCCCTCACCCATCAGCATACTCCATGTCAGAAACTCACCGAATACAGTCCGGGCGGGAACAGACTCCCTGTTAAGCCAGAAGGAAACCTGTGATAGGATGACTGTCATAATGCAGGGCAGGTAAGTCTGGATCACAAAGTACCCAATCTTCCGCTTGAGGTGAAAGTGCGTGGTCATGACGACATATTCCCCTGGAGGGACAGCAGGTTAGAGCAGAAAGCAGCAGAACAATTGTTACTTGCCAGGCCTGAACCAATAAATCCTCAGTCCAGATCTCACAGTAGCATTTTTATCCCCAGAGGGCATGAGTCGTGTGAACGTCCTGGTCCTGTAGGGCTGTATCACCTGATATTGCAGCATGTGTATAAATTACCATCTGATGTATTATGATACCTCATGATAAAGTAGATCATACCACAATGGCATGAAACTGGTATATGTTTGTTGCAATACAAAATTGGGGTCTATGTCACTCTTGTATACAAACATAGAGATTGCTTTGTACAAACAGAGATTGCTTTGCATGTGGGTAGGTGGACATTGGTGAGAACTGTCATCAGCCAGAGAAGTGATATAAAGATCCAAGCACTAGAGCCCCTTTCCTCAGGACTTGACAAAATGAAAGCAAACCAACTGAAAACCACTGAGCCACAATCTCCAGTGGCTTTCCCTGCTTCACCCAGCCCAGAAAGAGAGAAGACACACCCCTCCCACCTGGTTCTCTTCTGAACCAGCTTCCACTCAATTTTATACTCCCCCCTCCCATGCAGCCATGTAATAGGAAGGGCCCAGTAACCCTTTACAGACTGCATCACCTTTACCTTGTCACAGTAGGAGTCTGGTACTCTCTATGGTTTGACAAAAGACGTTATGATCTGTCAATACCCAACTCCTCCCCCGTATCATTCATCCGGAAGATCGGGACAGGAGGCTGGTTGTTCAAAGCCTGGGGTGTGAGCCAGTGAATTATGTCTATTTGCCATCTCTATTTTCCTTCCCCTCCCTCTGCCCCAGTGCTCAGGGTAATGCTGAAGCCTTCAGTTTGGCTTCATCACTGCTGGAACACGGTGTCCTTTTGTTTCGACTCTAGCTCTGTTAAGCCATTATGCATTGGTGTCTTTTGCAAATTTCATACCATTTCAGCCTATTACTTTGTTATTATTTTTACTACAACTTGAGGGCAGAACTAGATCGAATATTATAACATTTAGTTCTCTGGACTCCCCACATGTCCTCAAGGGAGGTGATATGAGCTGTTAAAGACGGATACAATTAACATCAAGTGCAACAGAGAGGAAATATCCTAGAACTGCTGGCGCACACACACACAGAAGGAGAAAGTTAGAAGAGACACGCGTGGGGTAACTGCAGCTCTCTGTACCTGAATTCACAGGGGAAAGGGAGGAGCGGCAGATGGGGAGAGAGAGAGATGATTAGTATTGGTCATTAAACAGAAAGCATTTGTTTGGGACACTCTTCTACAACTGATGTAATATTTGCCGAAGAAAATTCAGTGAAAATCAGAGTGAGCAACATCGGCATGGTGGCCTCTCTTCACCCGTGACATTCTTCTGGGAGACTGAAAGTTCAGCCAATTCAACTGCACCCCCAGGTGATGAGAAGCAGCTGGGCAAGGCGAGAGAGTTCCAAAAGCACACGTGGCTGTTAGCTGTCTGAATTGGTTTTCAATGGGAGTGGGCAGAACGACGCCTGTCAGCCAATGGAAGTGAATGGCAGTTGGGCACCTAGCTGCCATTTGTGCCTATGAAAACCTCCCCTGACACTTCCTCTCCTGCTCCATTGCCCAACAGAATATGAGCAGGTGTCTCTGCTGCTGCAGGTGCTGTGTGGTACCTCATAGTGTGGATATGCTCCATCTACAAACACCCCAGCATAGGGAGATAAGCTCTGCAATGCTGGGGTAGGGTCCTGAAAAACCTGGATATATTCTATCCCCCAGTCTTCCTAGCTAGGCATTTTTATGGCACTCTGCACAATGGTACCTGAACACAGCATCGTGTTATGGAGCTCTCCTTCATAGCATGGACATGCTGTGTCCACTCGAACAGCTGAGTGTCACATTAGGTGACCCTGTGCAGCTGGAGATTCTGTCCATCATAACCTAGGAATGTTCCCTCTCCCCCCAGGCCAGCTTGTTCTTACGGGGTGCTGTGCTGCTTATCCTTCAAAACCTCCCTCTGCTCTGTCCAACAACAAGAACACAGCGTGGTGTTAAGGAGTGTTGTGATGCCCATGCATAGCCTGGACTGCTAGAATGGCTCCATCTCCCATCACCCCAGCTTGGATCTAAGGCTACTGTGATGCTGGCCATGCTATCCTTGGATATGATCCACTGCCTGCAAGTGTCACTGGTATCACTAGAAGTTCTGCCTTTGACTGAGATACCCCCTGTGGCTCCCATTTACTTTGGAGGCATGATGGACCCAACCACGACAAAAATATACATTCAAATCACATGGGAACACCCCACCTGACAGCGCACACAGCTCTTATGTCCACTTCCAGCCCCACCTCACTCCAGTACCTGTACTGGATCGGACTGTCTCTGTTCCGACCACATGGCCCAGGAGGTCATACTGATTCAGGCGAGATCCACCTTTGGCCACTTCCACTGATTTATCCTTCCCCAGCGTCCAGGAGTAGATCACCTCTGTCTTTGTGTAGGCATCTGCAGAGGAAGAGGAGGAAGGAGGTCATGCTTCTGACCAGCCTAAAACATATCAAAGATTTGGGGCCACATTCAGCCCCAGTGCGTCTTCAGAGGAGCCACAGCAAATAATATGGCCAGCTATGTCTAACCACCAAGATGACTTTAGAAACAGTTAATCATATAACCAAAGTCAGGGCTCCCTGCTGGATGTTTAGAGTTTAGGGAGGGGTCGAAGGACACTTTAAGTGGCAGCGCACTCCCCTTTAACGTTCTGGCCTACCTGGCAGTGACTTGTCATTTCTGAACACATTGGAACATGTGTTCTCTCTGCTCTAGCATCTGCCTCAGATATCGGTTGGGCTGCGTCAGAAACAGAATCTGGATCTGGCAGACCTGGGTTTCCCAAATCACAGCTATTCTGCATACAGAAGTTCCTTTGCTCCTAACTCCATCCATGCTTTTGAAAATCTGCCCCCTTTATTGAACGAGGCCCATGCCACCATACAAATGGCATGGACATTCTCCTCAAAGAGCTTCTGAGCTTCCTCCCTCTCCTCAGTCCTCCATCTTCCCTCCCCAGGCAGGCAGCTGAGCAATCAACTGGGCTCTACTCTGTCCTCTGTAGTGCTCAGCCTCCATGCCCCTGCTCCATCGGGGCCCTCTCTAACCCACAGTCACCAGCACATTGGTCGGGGATAATTAGTCTAATAAGCTGGGTATCTGAGGGGTGCTGGGCTCCAGCCACTGGAGGGGTGTGTACACTTTCTGCTGAACGTTAGGTCATTTCTTACCAGGGTGAGAAGAAAAAGGCAGAGATCACCTCACACTCACCAGCTTGCAGCTCTTGACAGCTGCCATTAATCTCCCCCAGTGTATGTGAAAAACTGGCTCTTTAGAAAGTTTTCCCTCCCCCATTTTGCCCCCCCGCCCAGTGTTCGGCACTGTGCAAGAAGAAAGTGGTGCTCCAGCTACCTGCCTGGTTACTGTCTCCATGCACCCCTCCCCTCCGCCAGCCTCCCCATGTGCTCACACACACCTTCAACCCTCCAACCCCATTCATAAACATACTCACGTTCACACCATCCCCACCTGCACTCCCCCCTTACACTTGCACGCACAAACACCCCCACTCACACTTATACATACTCACATGCTTGCTTTCTCACTATTTCCGACACCGCAGCATTCAAAAATCATGAGTCAGGCTCCAAAGAACCATGAGATTGTCTTAAAAATCATGAGATTATACACAAAACAATACATTTTGGACTCTTTGCATTTGCCCTCTAGGGCGGGAGTGTTTAGAGAGTCACATTTTCAAGATTTTCACCTCAATCAGGTGGACTAGAAATGGCCTTATTGTAAAAAAATTATAGCTGAGGTTTTTTGCAAAATCACAGGACTCCAGGAGCTGGCACTTGAAGAAAAACACCAAATATCACGAGACTTGCAATATGCTGATAACTCTGCTCTCTTTTAACCTCCCACCTCCTTTCCCCCTGCAGTAAGCCAGCGAGTCCCCCAGCTCAGCAGGGGAATTGCTAGCTGTTTCACTGGAGGGTAAAGAGAAGTGGAGTCCCATGTACTTCACTGCCACCTGCTTCTCTTCCCCCACTAGGGAAAGAACTTGCAGCTCAAGTCTATCTCAAATCCCTGTCCCATCAAAAAAGACAGCTCATGGGCCTGAGTTCTCCTGGAAGTACAGCAGGGGTGGGGGGAGGTTGCAGACAATGAGGTGCATACCTTCAGACAGCTCCATGGCACAGTCTGTGACGCAAGTTCCCTGACATGGGTGTTCAGAACCAGGGACCTTCCCAGCTAGCCAGAGGCCATTAGCTGTACCATAAGGGCTAGATGGCAAGATTCCTGCTTTAATCCACCGCTGACTGCAGCTCCCTGCAGTGATCACGTCTACCATAGAAGCCTGCTAAACAGATGCTGGGAAAGGACACTGACAAGAGATTTTTAACTCTTCCCCTTTCCCCAGATTTCCCTAACAAGACCCAAAATGAGACCAGGATATTTTTCTCCAGGATCGATGATGGGTCAAATTCCAGCCTGTGAAGTTTTGTGGGACATTGTGGGTTGAAACTGCAATGATTTGTCTAATTAAAAAAGAAAAGCCATAACTGCATTTTCGCTTTTGGCAAACCTGTTAAGTGTTAAGGAATAAAAGGTGATTTTGATGAATGGGCGACGTTTCTCTGTGCATAACGGTGCTGTGTAAGCACTTCCAGTGCAGCTCGGCTAATGCATCTTCAACCTGACCGGCAGCGCTCTGCTTTTCCAAGCCTGCCCTTCTCCCACCTCTGCCAGTGCACCGGCATCCTGATCTGTAGCACCCCCTTTTATTCCAGTCCTGGATCCCCATAGTCAATGCACCTTAACCTTAGACTAGAAACCCTCCTGTTATTTCAGTGCTAGACATCCACCTCCCCCCCTCCGTGTTATCCTGCATGCAAATAAGGTTGTCAACTCTATAACAGTTGTCCTCTGGGACAAAGGCATTCCTTGTGTCATGTAGCAGTGGCACAGATATTTTGGGTCCGTTTAAAGCCCTGAAGATATTTCTGGTCTGTTTAATATCTTCTTTGCACAATGTGGGGCAGCCCAGTCCAAATCAGGACCGTTAAGTGGCACAACTCCTGTGGCATCCTCTGCTTCCCTAGTCTTGGGTGTCCCCGGCATAGATGTCCTACTTTGAGCCAGACTGCATGGTATTTTTCTGGTGTGTGTGATGCTGGCAGACCAGGTGCCAGCTCATGCCATGTCTCAACGGATCACTGACAAACACATGGCTGAAATCGGCCTGGCTCACCTGTGTGCTAGTGTTGTTAAAACAGGTGTTAGAGTTATAAGAATGTGTTTAGTGTTTAGACTTTATTGAATGCTTGTAAGTTGCTGCATGCATTAATCTCATCTACAACATATATCCCCATATTGTAAGGCAATATTTGAGCCATTGTGTTGTAAGCCTCTGTGACTGTGTAAATCATCAGGCAGGAGACAGACATTAACCAGTGTGAAGCGCTGGTCTCCAACAGAAGGTGTTAAGTCCTGCCCAACAGGAAAGGTCCATGGACACCAGACAGACTATTGTGGAACATTAAAGAGGACCAAAGATGTTTGTTTTGCCCTTCCCCCCCATGAAGATGAGTCATGCAAATGGATTCCTCCTGTCAGCTGTGTTTGTCACTAAGAGCACAAATGAGGAGAGAGATAAAAACCTCTAACAAGACGGAACAGGATCTCTCTGCTGCTTGGACTCTTGGGGACAAGGTTTACTAGGCATAAGCTAGAGATCCCTAGCATTTAGCCTGGGTTAGCCCTAAAGGTCACAAAGAGCTTGCTTATTATAGAAGCATCTATTACTTTTTGAAACTTAAGATTGTAACTCATTTGTGTTTATATATTTACCTGCTTTAACCTTGTAAATAACTCTCTTGTTTCCTTTTCCTATTTAATAAATCTTTATATATTGAGAGACAAGGTGGGTGACATTGGGCAAACTTCTGTTGGGGAGAGCGACAAGCTTTTGAGCTTACACAGAGCTCTTCTTTAGTTCTGGGAAACATACTCAGAGAGTAGTAGAGCAGGGGTGGGCAAACTTTTTGGCCTAAGGGCCATATCTGGGTATGGAAATGGTATGGCAGGCCATGTATGCCCAGTGGGATGGGGGAAAGACTCTATGGGGTGTAGCATGGCGGGCTCTATAAGAGATGTTACCGAGGTGGAGGGAGGGGGGACTCATGGGGTGTGGCGCGGGAGTGGGGTGGGGGGCTCTACAGGGGTGTTACCGGGAACTGCTAGGGGCCCTGCCGGCAGTGACACCAAGACAGCTGCACCAGGCACTGCCACAGGCGGAGGCACCGTAGCTGGGACGGGTGTGGCCCCTGGCCGGTTTCAAGGTTCTCAAACGTGGAGCTGTAGGAGACTGGGAGGGGATTGGGCGCACTGCCGTGTAGCGGGGGGCTGCCATGTAGGGGCGGGCTTCCAATCCCGGAAACAGCATGGTGAAGTCGCGCCTGCGCAGTGTGGCTCTGCGTGCTGGAAGTTGGTGCTCATCAAGGGAATTGTGAGTCAGGGGCTGGGGAGCGCTGGGTGGGTGGAGTAGGGCAAGCCCCCGACCCCGCTGCCTGGTGGGAGCTCAAGGGCTGGATAAAAACATCTGATGGGCCAGAAGCAGCCCGCGGGCCGTAGTTTGCCCACCCCTGTAGTAGAGTGTCCTGTGAGTACATTTCTCAGACTTGAAGAAGAGCTCTGAGTAAACTCGAAAGCTTGTCACTCACCCCAACAGAAGTTGGTCCAATAAAAGATATCACCTCACCCACCTTGTCTCTACAACAATACTGCATACAACAAATCTTTATACAGTTTATTATAGGATTGGCTATGAGACAGGTTAAGATTTTGTCATGGTTATTTTTAGTAAAAGTCAGGGACAGGTCATGGGCAATAAACAAAAATTCACGGAAGCCCATGACCTATCCCTGACTTCTACTAAAAATAACTGTGACAAAATGGAGCTGACAGGGGGGATGAGAGTTTGAGCCCTGCTGTGGGAGGGGCGGGGGGAGTCCGGCACCTGCCACCTCTGCAGCTGACAGCTTCAGGGTCCCCCCCACTGCCCGTGGCAGCTGAGAGCTGTAGAACTCACAACCAGTTTGAGGATTGTGCCCTGATTCCTAACAGTCTGCCCTGAGCTTGGCACTCATGCTCTTGAGTCACTGCAGCATGGCATGACAATGTGCACATACATTTCCTAGGGAGCACGGCGACACCTTCAAACTCATTTCACTTCTAGTCCTTGGAACAATGTGCACACAGGGGTTGGTTGGTTGGTGAAAAGTGAAAGCTGCTGTGCAAAGCTTGGCTCCCTGCTTTCGAGGGAGCGCTCTGCCCTGCAGCCACTGGGAAGGCTGCCACCGCTAAGAAGTGGCATAGGAACAAGAGATCGGCAATGATCCATCCAGCTTTCCAGGATCCTCAGAAACCTGAGCTGAGTTCTGCTGAGTCTTTAAAGAATATGTCTGGTGAGTTAAAGGGACACTGCAGAAGCCCTTTAAGCCTCAGATCTGACTACGCCTAAACTCCTTACAACTACGTGGTGACCAGCTTCCTGGTCTGTGGGGGGATTTGCTGAGGGTGCACTCCTCATGGCGGTATAGGTGAGGTTTTGATGCCATTCTATTGAAAGTATGAGCCGTGTGCTCAGACACTGTACTGATGAGTGCCGTATGGATACTGATCATAATCACGGCCAGTTTTACAAGCTCTCAGCTTCTTATTTCAACACTCCCATCATTCAGATACTGAAATATTAAAAAAAAACAAAAATGACACTCCGCCACCGCGGGGGCCTGCCAAAAATGTGTGCGAGAGTCTCCTTCCTCTGCCCTCTCCCTCCAGGCCTGCGATGGGATCTGAGCTGCAGAGCGGATTCCAGGCTTTGCTAGTGTAGGAGCAGATGCAGGGTTAGCTACCCTTGCCCCAGAGCAAGCTGCTCTTCCTCTGGGACTCTTTTCTCCTGGAGTGTCCATCCAGGACACTGTTTTGCTTAGTTGGGAATAGGTAACCCTCAAAGGTTAAAGTAGATTGAACCAGACAGGCAGCTCTCTGCTCACTAGGCAAGGAGGTGGTGACTATGTGTAGAGCTGTGCAGAGGAAGGTGATTCTGTTTCATGGAGGATTTAGATATTTCAGAATTTGGTTTTGTTCTGATTGGGAATGAAAACAACCAATTTCAGAATTCTCCGCAAGAGGGAACAGAGCCCCAGCTCCAGGACAGCTCAGCTGGCAGGTACTTTGGAGCTGGGGACCCTGCCAAAGAGCCCCAAGTCTGACAGCTTGGGAGTTCAATAGTTCAATAAATCCTATGGACAAAGGTTTCATCAGAGAAATGCCACCAGCTCCAGCTCTGTGGGACAGAGAGCTGTGGGGGGAGCACTGCTTACCCAAGCCAGAGAGAGGTGAGTGAAGCTGTTTGTCCCCGTACTAGCTTGGTAACCTTACAGTGAGACCCAGGGTCACTTACCCATCCCTGGAGTCCAAATTACCTGCAGATGCACACACACAGCTCCTATGTACCACAGTGGGAACTGCTGTACAGCACAGTTTGATTTCATTATATGGAGCACCTGGCAAATGTGTGGGCGCTGTATGATTAATAATAATGCCATCTAAAATACCTGACTGAAGGGTTCCATTAAATAAATAAGCTACCAGCATATGGGCACACAAAACTGTACTGTGTGCCCTTCCCCCTTTAAGAAGGTTGAACTAGGCACTTACAGCTCCCAAATTTCAGCGGGCAGGCATGCACGTCCATTGGGAAGTCCTCCAGGTGCATGGGGCACTCAGCGTGAATGGTTAACCTACAAGACAAACATAGGCCGTCATTGTAAATGCTCATCTGCTAAGGATCCAGCATGGAGCTGCTGCTGCAGCATCTTGTCCCATATCCACCAAAGTCTACACAGTTTTAAAATGCTGACTACTAGCAGATCTCTTGGCAGCAGGGCCTTGGGTATGGAGAGAACAGGTTGCACTCAATTCTTGCCACCTTCCCCATTTTGCAAACTGAGTCCTACCGGCCAAGTTCACCTTTATCCACTAATTGCCATCTAGAAAATCTATCAAAATCCTGTACATTTGTTTGCCTATGCATTATGTGCAGAGAGATCATTAACACCTTGTTCTAGAAATGCCAGGGGTTGCATCATGGACCTTATTGCAAAGCTGATGGATTATACATTCAGAGTCTCCACATGCTATATGGTTACTAGGGTTAGACAAACCATCAAAGCACTTCAGAGAGTAAAAGCCTGGGAAGAACTGGGCACAGCTCTTCATTACCTTCCTGAGCTCCCTGGAATCCAGGGCAATGTGCCTTCTACTACAGCAGGGTACAATGTACGCCCCTAAGCATGCCGGCCAGACGGACTGGCTGATGAAGTAGGGGTATCTTTAGGCCACAGTTCCACTTCTTCCTACTCCCTTATGGCCCCCCGAGAGGGTGCAGAGATACAGACCCTGCACTTTGGGAAGGGCAGCGACTCTGATTGTGTCTTGCTGCTGTGCAGAGGAGGGGATTGTGTGTCAGGGACTCCTCGAGTGCACTCCCCCACTCTCTCCACACACACATCCTTATGAATCCATGGAGCAGCAGGACATAATGTGGTCCTATCATCACTTCACCTCCACATTAACATGCAGCTGATTCAAGGGTGTGGCACAGCAACCATTATAACAGCACCAATGACACTAAAGTACTTGGGGCACACATGGAGGGGACTGATAATAGAAGGATTCAAGAAAGTGTTTTTATTCAGTCTAGAAGCTTATGCTCATTGTTGAACTATTGCAACTGGCGGTGAAAGTCTGCAGCTGTTTAATATACACAGAAGGGAGCCAGAACAGAAGGGGCTTTAGAGACACCAAATAACACTGTTGAGAATTCAGATGGTCAAGAAAGGTTCCTATGGCTTCGCTAGAAGGCATGGCTGATGGACACTGCAGGTAATGGAGCTAGACCAAGGCTAACGTTGTCTTAAGAAGAACCTAGATCACAAAGACTAGCTGAAAATTTTCCATTGCAATATTTTTTGATAAAGAATGGCTTTCACCAAACTGGAATTTTTCACCAAAACAAAATGTACTTGTTCATTGAAAATGTTCAGGTTTTTGTAAAAAAACAAAACAAAACAAACAAACAAAACCAAAGAACCCTGAAAAGTTTTTGTCTTTCAGATACCAAAAAGAAAAAAATATAATTTGGGAGTTTTAGACAAAACCCCAAAAAATTCAAAGAAAATTTCTGATAAAAATGGGAAAAAAAAAAGATTTTGTTGAAATTTTGTGTAGGACAAAAATAAACTTTTCTCAAGCAGGTTTGCAGGTCATTGTTGTGAAGCAAACCAGAAACAATGCACTTGGGAACCACTAGATCCAGGTATATGGATCTACTGAGGTTGGCACAATTGATCAGTTTCTGGTATGACATTCCCTCGGCAGCCTCACTGAAATCACTGGGATAGAGTGACCAGATGTCCCGATTTTATAGGGACAATCCCAAAATTCAGGCTTTGTCTTATATAGGCACCAATTACCCACCACCCCCCATCCTGATTTTTCACACTTGCCATCTGGTCACCTTACACTAAGATTGCATGGAGCGTATGTTTGTGCAACATTATTGTGAGTCAGTAGATGGAGCTGCTACAGATAGCACTGAGTTCTGTTCAACTGAATATAAAAGTGGATAGGTCTTGCAGAAATGCTTATTGTCAGCTAGCTGTTCACTGAACAAATTTTGTTAGAAAATTGCTCTGATGCAACTTGTTGTCATGTTTGTCCTGCCGGGTTAGCAAATAAATCTTGTAGTGTTGGAACTGGATATCAATTCCAGTTAGAGGGGTCTGGTGACTTTATAATTCCCACAAATCCTCACACTCCCATCATCTAGAAACACACACTATAAGAACAACACATTCTCTAAACTTTACAGGTCCCTACTTCTGCAATTCTTCTGATTGCCTTTCTATAGGTTCTTGCAAGGCCCAAGAGGCAAGAGAAATGTAAGTCTCGCACTTTTAACAACATGCCTTTTTGCTTTTATGCCTTTCACAATCCCATGTCTGAATGAAATGCAGATTTATATTTTTCTTGTAATTATATCCACAGGACCTAACAGGCCGTGCAGAGCTGCCATTCCCAGTTCCTGCTCCACCTCCCAACCCCCATGCTGTAGAGGAAGGGGCAAGAACAGGAAGTGGCAGGGAAGGGCCATGGCTAGAGGCCAGGGCACATTGGGCATACAATCCCTGTAGGCCTGCTGCCAGCTGGGCCCAGACTGGTGCAGAGAACCCACTCTCCTGGGCAGGGTAGATCTTAGTGAGGGCCTTTAACTTGTTAGGCAAATGACTGAAGTATAGTGAAGAGTAATTTCCTTCTGTGACAGTTAATGGGAAAGGCAAACAGGACCGCTTGTACCCTACATTGGCCTGCTAGCGTCCCAAAGTCTCTCTCATCTCCACCCCCGTGTTCCAGTTCTACGCCACTTTCTCTTCATGTAACAGGAGCACGTTTTCACTTGTATGTTTCTTCAGCAACTACAGATACTGGGGCACTTCTGCCAGTTTCCGTGATCCTGTTTACATTATTGATATTAATCCTATATGGAGCATGGGAGACTTGTTTTTGTGCCCTACACACAGGTATGAGCAGGGCTATAAAACACCAGCTCTCTCACTAGGGACAGGTCCTGCATATTTACTGTGCACCCGACTGAATCCTGTATTCCCAGTGGGGATCGGTTAAATGGAAGTCAATGGGACTAGTCATGTAATGGCTCCCCTTTGGGAGTGAGGGGCTCCCAATCCAGCCCACAGCTGGTGAGGTGCTTCATACTCCTGGCTGAGTGTGATCTGCTGCCCAGGCCTCTCTGACCCCAGCTCCGGCTTTTTGGCCTGGTACAGAAATATTGAGTGATTTGAAGTAACATCCCCAAGCAACAAAACCACACATGCTGCCCCCAGTTTGCTGATGTCCTCTTCACTCCTCATGCGCGGACTGGACAACAGGGCACGTAGGCAGAGGTATCTTTCAGTGCCTGATCCAAAACTCACTGACATCAATGGAAATACTGCCATGGGCTCTGTATCTGGTCTGATGTTTGCAGTCCATTTCCTTCGTTGGGTTCACATACTAACACTGCATGCACTACTTATTCCAGCTTCAGTTCCTATGTCTTAATTCTAGATTTCTGATCCCAAATACAAAAGGCAGACAAGCTCCCAAAATGATTGGGGACGAACACCCAGAAAATCAGATACACTTGCTACTTCTCTTTGGTTTCTTAAGTGAAGCGTGTCTCTCTCAGCTACAAATTTGTTCGGGGAACTTAGCATTTTGTTAGCTCTTCTGTCAGGTCTGCATAGTTCTTATCACTCCGTCCTTGAGGGAGACATATGTCTTTCTGGGCTGCAAATGTCTCTTCTCCAGCTAGAATGGATTTTTTTTTTGTAACATCCTTCAATGTTATTGGCATAAAAATACTGTTGGGACCTTAATGCATGCATGGGACTGTTGGTGCATGAACTTCAAACTTCCTCGCTGTTTTCATCCATGTGGAAATTGCCTGTTTTACCATCCATGGCCTGTTTTACCCTTTCTTTTAGCTGTCTTCTTCAGCCCAGATCCTTCTTGCTTCACTGATGACCTTATCATTTCAAAAGTACCCCAGTGAGTTGATTCCAAAGTCATCCCGCCCAAAGGACAAACTCTCATCATTAGTGCTTTTCTAATAAGCCAAATCTGCCTTTTTAATTAACTATACTGGGCAAGATGCTCAGCTGCCATCAGTGTCCCCTGGGAGTGGCTGAGTCACGGAGGGTACAAAGATGCTGGTTACAGACCCCAGATTTTGGGGTCCCTGCCACGATGGTCCTAGTGTACTTTAGAGCAGCACCAAGGCAGTCTCTCCCACAGCTGCACCTTATCATTAGCAACGACAGTATCCACCTGGCCCTCAGCCTCAAACTCCTCAATCTGGCTGCCCATAGATCAGAGCAATCAGTCTTTTTGACTTGGGTGTGAAGGGTCCAGCACAAAGTGTTCCACATCTGTAGGTGGAATCAATATTGTTGGTCTCTGGACACTTCCGATCTGCTTGACCTTGTCTGCATCTGTCTCTGTGTATCACAGATGTTTGCATGCCTCTGGGCATTGCTGTAGCCCTGCACAAGCCAGAATGGCCGGAGACGGCTGCCATGGCCACTTCATGTGAAATTGCAAATGTATGGAACGGATGGAATTTCAAGCTCAAAGAGAATTTTACTAGCTGATACCAAACCAAAAGGAGCCCATCCCCCTCACCACAAAACAACAGCTTCTCCCCATCCCATAAACTGGGGGAATATGGGGGTCCCTGAAATTATACAGAAAACTAAACATTGAGGTCTTGAAAAACCATGGGAAATGAAATGGCTAAAATGTTCAGGCAAAATCTCACCTGAAACTTTTCAGCTTTTTCAACCAGCCAAAAAGTTAATGCCTCAGAACATGACCAATAGTAGCATTTTCTCGCTGTAGGGAAAAGGGGAATAGGCCTTAGAACTCTCTCTCTCATATGCAAGGGCACACAGGGGCAGGCATGTGCTCTCTCTCACACACACATGCACTCTCATACGTTCTCACACACACATATTCTCACATGCAACTGTATGTGCTTTCACATACTTTCTCTCACACATGTGCACTTTCATATGCACTCTCTCTCTCTCTCACACACACATGCACTCTCAGACACACACACACACACACACACACACACTGTGCTCCTCCACGTACACACACTCCATGGCTTTCACACATGTGATCTCTCTCACACACACTTCCTCTCTCTTGCACACGTGTGTGCACACTCTCACACATGTGATCTCTCGCTCTCTCATACCCCAGCATGCTCACTCTCTCATCCTGCTGTGCACTAATTAGCTAAAATATTGATGTGGACTCTGAAATCAATCACAGCTTAGGAGAGGAGACATCCCTCCCTTTCCCCTCTCCCCCCAGATGGCCTCTCCTGCTGAGCCCTGTTCCTGGCCCAAGGACTCTTCAGGACCATATGCTTTGCCTAATGAAATGTCAAAATGTCAGACTAAGAGGAATATGTCTCATTTCTCAGGCAATTACCACAGCCTCTGCAGCACTTGTGCAAAAAGTCTTGTTGCAGAGCTATCCATATTTACAGCAACACTACAGCGAGCAGAGACGACAGTCCTAGCTCAGAGGTGCAATGCCATCTTGGGGCTCAGATAGTTTAGCTGTGAAATATCACTACGAATCCCAAACAGCACGTGATGATTGGCTGAGGTACTTCTGACCTGGCCCTGGGCAAATAACGGATTTTTCAGTTCAGTGACAGAAATGAAAACCCTGGGGAAAAATTCATTTTGGGTCAACCTGAAATAAACATTTTTTCAATTTTTTTCACCACAATGAAAAATGGAATTTTTTTTGTTTAGGGTCAAATAATATGTTTAATTTCACTCAAAACAGGATATTTCATTTCATTTTGGTTTTTTTTTAAATCCTTTGTTTTGTTTTGTTTTTAAATAAAATGAACTAGGTTTCACAACAAAACCTCATTTCACAACAAAGAGCTGAAACGTTCTGTTTCGAAAATGTTGCACTGAAATGTTTTGACGTAAAAAAAAAAGTCTTTTTTTTTCTTGGCTGAAACTATTCACTGAATCTGACCCAAACTCATAAACAGTTTCAATCAACTCAAAACTGCAGTTTTCAGCAAATAAATTATTGGTCCAAAACATTTCACCCAGCTCTAGTTGATCTCATAATCCTACCATTCTACCCTCTAATCAGTAATCTTCTCTGTCCAACCCACCTACAATACACTTTTTGTTTATAGTGGTCTTGAAATCACCCTGCAAGCTCTAAGTTTTCTCCTTTCCTGCTCCACCCCCAGCAGGAACAACCTGACAAAAATTAGACACACAGGAAGAAATTATGTTTTCCTTCATACAATCAGTTGAGTTCCTTTAAACAGCTAAATCCAATGGCAAGCAGTGTGTATCAGGCTAAATACACCTCTCTGGGGCTGATGGTACTACAAACCACTTCAGCTTCAGTTCTCATGGTTACCATGAGATTATCAAAACCTTTGATGTGTCATTATCGCTCATGCAGTTACCTGTGTAGTGCTAGCGGATGAGCTATAGACTCATTCCAATTTCTTTGAGTTAAATGTGATAATCCCTTGGTCTATATATGGCACAAAAGCATTATAGAACCCTGTACAGCACCAGAGACTCTGTTTATGCCAGTTATATCATTTTGGCTTTGTTCTTTCCTATACCTCACTTTGCTGTCCCAGGCTATTCCTTAATAATCACAGGTAGGCTGAACAGGTGGGGTTCAGCTCTGAGTTGGGTTTAGGCTCCAGTCTGGGGTTTGGGTTCGAGGCTGAGTCACTTCTAGGATTCAGAGTTTGGATCTGCCAGCACTGAAATCTCATTATTTGTTTTCAGGAAATTTCAGCCCCAAATGGCAGTATTTCAGCCCAAGAAGGGGATCAGCTGGTCTTATGAGATTTCTGCCATCTAAGACTGGTCCTTGCAACAATTCAGCTGCACACAAACTGAGCAGGAAAATAGGCCTCTTCTGCTTTTGGATCCAACATGGAAGCTTAATTGTAGAGACAAATTTGGCTCTTGGGACTCAGATCTCAGGCTTAATGTTCCAGCTTTTGGTCCCTCTCTGTTAATAACAACTATGGAATCTGTGACACCTTTAGCAAGGGCAGAACTCAGGCTGTGTCTATGCTGAGCTTTCTCTGTAACTTCCTCACTGTTCCACCACCAATGGTAGCCACAACAGTTTACTAGTTTTGAGTCAATGTACACATGCAGTCCCTTTGAAGACAAGGGAGCTGCACGTATTTCACTAAGGAGATAATTTGGTCCCCTGAACCTTTATTGCTTGAAGATGGTGCCTGAAAACAAAAGAGCCCAGCTTGCCTTTCAGGTCCCCAGTTGAGTTTGCAGGGCTGGCAATCAAAGAAAACATCTTTTCCCGTTTACCTGAGCACATATAATTTGGAAATCACAGAAACAATACATGTGTAAACCCCACAATGCCTTTTTTGAGTTGCTTTGCAGAGCAGAAGGGCTCTTTAAGGGCTAGGTTCTCAAAGTGTTGTGCTCTATGCACAGAATTAGGCATGTGATATTTTCATACATTTTAAGGCCAGGAGGAGGAATCATTATGATCATCTAGGCTGACCTGAATAAAACAGCCCACAGATTTCACCCTGACGTTTCTGCATCAAGCCCATTGCTTCTGGCTGAGCTATTTTCACACCCTGTGCAGATCCACATACACTCGTTAGTCAGTCTGGGCTCCAGAGCTACATTTGGACTGTGGGATGCTGAATGTGGCTTTTGTGAGCTACATGCGCCTGAGACTTGCTCTACAAACTGCGGCTGGCCTCAGACAAGATAGCAGAGGGAGCACTGCATAACAGGACTAAAGCCCCTGTGTTCTACTGCTGTTCCTCCAAGCAGGTGGGAAAGTAGGGAACGGTAACACTGATCACTATAACTCAGCAGCCAGGAAGAGGAGAACAGAGAGAGGAGATATTTGTGCTGGAGCCGGGAAGGCCATAAAACAATAGAGGTGCGATGCCCTGACACCGTGTGCTGATGTCTGCTTTGTGATGCTGCGTGAGAAGGTTGCGTTGTGATGCTATGATATCTCTGGATACTAAGCTGCAGTTGGTTTGCGCAGTTCAGTGATGAAGGGGCCTCTCTCCAGGAGCTATGAATACTGTCACACAATGCTGGATACATGTGTCAGAATTGCTGTTCCAGCAGAGCGGCTACAGATGAATGCAAACTCTTGGCGAAGAGAAGTTTGGTTTCCTAACAGTATAAATAGCAGTGGAAATGCCTCTATTTGCTTATTTTAGCATTTGATGCCTCTAGGGGGCTGGACTAGGAGGGCCCCACTGCAAGCTTAGGGAGGAGGGATAGCTCAGTGGTTTGAGCATTGGCCTGTTAAACCCAGAGTTGTGAGTTTAATTCTTGAGGGGGCCACTTAGGGATCTGGGGCAAAATCAGTACTTGGTCCTGCTAGTGAAGGCAGGGGGCTGGACTCAATGACCTTTCAAGGTCTCTTCCAGTTCTAGGAGATAGGATATCTCCATTTATATATCTATCTATATATATATATATATAAAAGAAGGCAGTATCTCATGTGTCCAATTGCATAGTGCCATACTGAGCTTGACTGAACACATTGAGTAGAGGGAGTGCAGAGTGACACCTTCCCAAGGGAGCTCAGAGAGGTACAATCAGTTCCCAGGCTCCCCACTGCATAGGTCTGGGGATGTGTGCATGCACCACCATGCTATCAGGACTGTGCAGCCCCATCCCCTCTAGTGTGACTAGGCTGGGCCAGTTCTGAGGGGGGGAGGGGATCAGGGCATGGATCTGCCCCCTCACTGCTCCTTTTAGAAAGCTGCACACACCTGGGGGTCATGGAAAGAGCCGTCTCTGCACCCCTAAGGGGCAGGATGCATGAGGTGAGGGGAGGCTCCTTACACTGGCCCTGATTCTGAGCACCCCTACAAAGGTGCTGTCACAAATCCAGTCTGGCCCACAGCAGGTATTTCCTTTGGGGCCATGGGGAAGAAGTCATGTTAGATACAAAAGGGACAAAAAGCCATGCTGAATTTCTGGAAATGGGGCAAACCCTGAGGTAGTAGGCTTGAAATGGGCACTTTCCTACACAGAGCACTGGCCATTTCTTTGTTACTAGAGCTGTGTGGAAAACAGATTTGCTATTTCATAGGAAATTCTGCGATATCGGCCTTTTCGTGTATTATGAAATGGAACCCAAAACATTCTCACAATTCCCTTGGAAATAAAATTCCATTTCTTCGTTTGCTGGTGGTTGATTGCAATGCTTCGTTTTGAGAAAATCAAAACATTTCAATCCAATTTCAACTGTGATTAATCACGTTATATTATACAAATTGGAAACAATACGTCATTTTGAAATGAAAAATCAAATCGTTCTGTTTCAGAAGGGACACTGCCCCTAAGAAGTGCAGAGGCTGCTCTTTCACCCTTAGCACAGTGTTCTGTTCTGATTAGTTTTTACAAATGAAATTTCATCAAAACTGACATTTCGATTTCAATGAAATGGCATTGTCAGTAGGAAAATTTCCAACCTGCTGTGTTTGTTACCCTGTTCTTTCTAAACTTTTCGGCTACACTGTCCAGGGTCATCTCTTACAAAGCCTCCAACTTCAGCGTGACCCGCTGCAGCCAAAGTTCCAAGCCAGATGTTCAAGCAATGCTACTTTCATAAAGAGTTGGAATGACTTTGCAGGGACTAACTCAGCTGGATGTGGAAAGTTTGGATTGCAGCAGAGCTACTGGCGCCATTTGATATTTTACCTAATGAAAAGCCCTGATCTCGGCTATGGGCTGCTTTTGGTATCCAATGCCAGGCGGTCTCTTGGGAGTAAATCCTGAGAGATGGTGAACCACTGCAGGGATTGCAGGGATTCAGCATCTCTCAGGATGTGGAGTCTTTGCTTTGGGCCAGATCTGTTGGATCATTCATTGTGGTGGCTTGTCGCTCTCTTCTCTTATATCCTTGTAACAGACTATTTGAGGCCAACTATTTTTCAATCTTTGGGCTCTGATGACCCTTGGGCTTCATTCTTATGGCCTCTCATTCCACTTCCATGTAGATGCTCTACACATCTATAACTCCTTATCAGCGTTTTCAGATTCCCTTCATCTCTGTGTTCCATGTTGTCTTGTGATGTCTCAAGCTGGGTGCAAGCTAACCTTTAATTAATGCAGAAAAATCCAGAAATGATTTTGGGGGGTCCTATTACTCATTCTCTTAGGTATTTGTCTTTGGGGTCTGATCATATTGCCCAGCCTCCCAGGCAGGTAGAGACAACAAATGCATTCAAGATAGCGAGGCACTCAGATACTTATGATAATGGAGGCCAGATAAATACCTAAGACAGACAGATATGATCCCTTCTGACCTTCAAGTCTATGAGTCTATGAGATTGATCTTTCTCTTACTTGCATTAATTTAAAACCAGTGTAACTCCACTGAGTACAATGGAAACACTCCTGACTTAAAGTGAGTGCAGTATAGTGTAAATGCAACTTCCATCCTGATGCAGCAGCACTTTATACTCACTTTTCACAGGTTTAAATGAGTCCACAGTGGTGTGAGGCAGTGGAGCATCAAGCCCAGTATTCTCACCTCTTTACTCAGAGACACCCTGTCATTTAACCTCTGTGCCTCAGTTTCCTCATTGGAAACAGGAGCATATTGATCCTGAGAGACGTACGTCCCAGGACCGCAGTGAGGATTAATGAATGTTTGAAACGTGCTACCGAAATGTTAAGCACTGTTTTCCAGTTGTAGGCGCGATAGCTTGTTGACACTATGCAGATTAATCTGCAGCTCAACTGTCAAGAGATTAAACTCATTTTGGTCCTTAAAAAGTGGGAAGCTTGCACAGCCCTGGACAGAGCATGCCATAGGATCACCTCTGCTCGGGCCCCGCCAGGGCCTAGGGCTTTCGCAGAACCATGGGCTCAGGTTCTGTCCATGCCCAGGAGAGGCACACCTACCTCATGGTGTACAGAAGGGTGCCATTGTCCACCAGGCGCAGCAGCTTGTTGGGTGTGGTCATGTTGTGGGCCACTGATTTCTTGCCATTGTGAAAGAAGGTGTCAGGAGTCCAGATCTTACTGGCCAGCAAGTTGTTAAGGGGGAGGACCTTCATGGGGCCATCAAACTTAAGCCGCTCGTCTCTCCAGGACTGCCGGAAAAAGACATCAATGGTGTATTCCTAGGGAGAGAGAGGAGAGCAAATCAGACCTGATTTTATCTAGTTCTTCATTGCAAGCCACCCTGTAAGCTCCAGAGAATGAAAACCGCTCCCTTCATTGAGTGCAATGGGGTTTTGGGAGCACTGCACTCATGACTGTGGACCGGAGTGGCATTTCAATCATTGGAGTGGGAACAAGAGGTATTTAGCAGGGTGACATTCTCCAGGATTGATAAGACCCTAAGGTAAGCTTGAATTGCTACCTCTGGTATAATGACTTTACATGAATACCCCATAGTATTCATCTACATCTTTCATCTCAAAGTGCCCTATACACTGCACATATGCCATTGGGATCATACACCAACCAATGAAATGCAGCCACCCCTAGGGTGGCACTGCTCAGCCATTCTGTATCAGCAACATTGCATAGCAGTTTCAGGATAACAGGAAGCAGAGGATGCAACTGACACCACAGGCAGATCCTAATGATTTCAACTCATGTGCTTAAATATAGATTCAGATGCCTAACTTTATGCAACCATGTTTGAAACATCAGGACAATACTCTAAGTCACTTTCAGTCCTAAATTGTTGTGCAGTGCTGCCAAGCACCATCAAACAGCTACCACTTTTCACCCCAGAGGTGGCTGCATTTCAGTGATGTGTGTAACGGTTCCCACATATGAAAGGTCAGGACTCGGGGATCCTGCAGGCATGCCATTAGCACTGAATTAATAATATAGAAATCAATTTTATTCACTGGGAGAACAGAAATGAACTTTCCCAAGAACGAGGAACCCAGAAATGCAGGAAATGTGTTTAAACCTGGATAAAATTAGAATTAGGATAGGGCACATGGGGCCAAATTAATCTTGGTGTAACTCTTTTTGAAACCAGTGGGGTTACACTAAGGCTGAATTTGGCCCCTTAGAGGCTTGGGCTCAGGTCTTCATCTGAAGTAAATTGATTAGAGCTGAGTGAAATTTGTCACACACTTTTTTCGTTGAAAAATTCAGATTTGGTGACACCAAAATGTTTCATGAATTTCTGTCAGTTTTGCCAAATTTTTCATTTGCGGAAAAACGTTCTGAAAAGAACAAAATGTTTCATTTTGACATTTTCAAAATGCAACTTTCCAATTTTTTCAGTTTAAAATGACTTTTCATCCTTTAATTTTTAAAATAAAGTTCAAAAACATTTTAAAATGGTGGAAGCAAAACATTTCATTCACACAAAAACAATTTTTTTCCAGCTTTTCACTTCACCCATAATTTTCAGTCCAACCTGAAATGATTTTTTTTCTGACTTTTTGAAATTGCCAACAAACTGAAAAATCTGTTATTTGTCCAGCTCTAAAATTGATGTTATTCCATTACAATCAATGGAATGATGTGGATCTACTACAGCTGTGGGTCTATGCCTTCATTTTTTTCTTATGCTGAATCAAACAGAACTCTGACACATGACATCTTCGTCCAGATGCTGCTGACCACAAGGTATAAATTCCTAGCATCAAATTCTGCCCTGCTGTATGAGGAATGCAATCCAAGCTAAACAAACAGGAACACAAGCGTGTGCCAGGCCAGGGGCATTTGTTCCCATGATTTCTCCTCTCTGAAATCCCCTGTACATTTTAACCCGCAGTTTGTAGTTTGACCGTGGTCCCTTTGGGAGCCTGTAAACAACCATCTTTAACAGAGAGTGCAGCAATCTCTCTCCAAGGCCCCCTGAAAGATTCTTTGGCAGCGTGGGGACAAGAGGCCCAGCAACAAGTACAGTGAAACAAAGCCCTGTGCTCGCCATGTCAGGAGAGAAAGAGTCCTTGTCAGAGGGAGAAGAGAAATCTAGTTCAGGACCTTCACTCTGATGAACAATTTCCAAACTACACCACAGAGAACACAAACTCAGCTCCTCTTTTTCTCCTTCTGTACTAAGAGTCTTATCCTCAGAAGAAGAGAAACCATGGCCAGGGTCTCTTTCCTCTGGCCCCCAGTGTTCTTCCCATGTGAGGGCAGTCCCCCAGTTCAGATTCACCTCCTCCCAGTGCCTGCACCTACACACCATTCCAGGTGAACCAAGAATTGTAGGTCACATTCTTCTCCATCCAGGGCTGTGACTAAAATCTATGCCAGAGAACCACAGAAACATGGCTCAGGTTCCTCTCCGCTGCAGGGCCCCTCTCCAGAGTCTCATCTTTGTTCCAGTTAACAAGCTGACGGACAGCTGGAATACCCAATATCTGACATTAGTGTGGACCTTATCAGCCAATGCTTTTCATGTTGAATAGCTCGTGAGGCTGGAGTCCCCTCGCCCCCACACGTCAGACAGAAGCAAACAACACTCCTCTGTAGTTAGTAATCAGCTGCTCTCCGCTCTCAACAGCAAACACTATTTGCCTCACCTCCCAGATCCCTCATCATCATTATAATCTGTCTGAATCTGGATGCACAAGGCAGACTTTCAATTGCAGATAATGATGGCTGGGTACGCACAGGGGCTGGATCATCAGACAGATGCCAATGTGGAAGGAGTGACTTCCTCACTTTTCTATCTAAGATAGGAAAACAATCCTGAGAAAGGTGCAAGTTCATCCTCCTTTCCCTGTGCGGTTCTCTCTTGAACACCCATTTCAAAGTGTGCTCAGCACCAGAACTGCATGCAGTAGCACATCTGCTATGTATGGGCAAAATCTATGGAACTAAAGCATGCAAGGGGAGAGAAAATTTATTATTCTTTAACTGTCTTTCTAATTTTAAATTCATTTTGTCAAATCACACAGCGGAGAATAGTTTCCTCTTTTCAATACCTCATATTTCTTCTTCACAGTTCATTATCCATGCTCCCTTAATCAAATATGCTCCACCTTGGAAGTAATTATCAGATACTCCCTAAGGCCTGGGATTGCTGAATATATTATTGGTCTTTGGTGCGGTGTGAAAGAGAATAAGATGGATAGAGAGAACGCAGATGAGATTAATACTCTCAGCTAGAGTGACATTAACTTAACTTTTAACCCTGCCGGGAGTGGTCCTTCCAAAGCAAGGCAGACTCCTCTGATGGGGGGAGGCATCAAAATGAAATTCAGAGATTTAATTCTCCTCTAATCCTCTGATCACCAGTGCTAATAGTCTGTGGGGGGGCCCGCTGGTAGAGCAGCAGGAGAGATGTCCGTGGCTGAATGAACATGGAGAATGAAATCCTCTAGGGTCCAGAGGTTTGGAGGAAGGTTGTTTCAGGACACTGATCCTGCCCAAGCCTGCTTGGATTCAATTCTTGTCCCCCTGCTAGGGAGAACCTTCAAGCCAAAGTGAGCATCCAGCAGTGTGGGGAAATCCAAGAGGAAATGACACTCAGAGATGAGGCACACACCAGGGTGTCGGTCCCCACTAATGATGCCAGCATGTAATTTAAAAATAAACACAAACTACCAAATCCTCTTTTTGTGCAATACAAGCTGCAAGAAATGCTTTTGAGAAAGCTCACTATTAATTATGCTCCAGAGTTCTGTTTTAATTAGAAGACAAACTGTTGAGGGAATATAAACCTAGATTCACTCCTCAGGCCTTTTCATTAATAATTTTCCTTAAACATATCAGAATATGCCAGTCAGTTCACTTGTTTTCTCTGTCTCGCTTACCCTGTATATTTGTTTCAGGCACTTAGAGCAGTTTGGTGAAGGAAAGGGGATGATCCGCCCCACTTACATAGGGTCAGAATCTGACACTCTTACTAAGTAACTTACTCCATGAGTAGTCACATTGAAGAAAGCGGGGTGGGTTATGAAGAAAGATGCTACTCAAGATGAATAAGGGCGGCAGAATCATGCTGTAGGAAGCTCTTGCTCTTTTTGTGGTACTCCCTAATTTGCTTCCCTTTGCACTCACTGAAAAAACCCACAAAACACCCTCACTTGATCAGGCAGGAAAAAAAGGATTAAAAGACATGATTCATGCTCCTCTAAATCAAAAGAACGAGCAGGTGTCTGAAGTCACGCAGCCTCTTTTTGATGGGAAGCGGCACAACATGTCCCAGCAATTGGAGATACAATAAGGTGTCATTGGACCACATTAGAAAATACTTTTGGTTTCCATGGACTTCCTTCTGGTGGGTAAACATGTCTCTCCTCCCCTGTTCCTTCCATTCACTTGGAAGTCGCAAATGGCTACGCTGAGCAATGAAACATAGGGAGAAATCCTGCTCCCTACCCCCACACTGATGTCAATGAAAAATACTCATCAAGTTCAATAGGGCCAGGATTTCACCTTTTGGCCCATGTCTACACAGGGATAAAAAAACCGCCGCATGGCCACAGCTGTCCAAACCAGGATCAGCTAACTCGGGTTCGTGGGGCTCAGGCTCTGGAGCTGAAAAATCTTTGTGTAGATTTGTGCAAAGCCTCCAGCCCAAGCCCAAAAGACTCTACATAATAATTTTTAGCCCTGCAGCCCGAGCCCCGCTAGCCTAAGACAACTGACCTGGGCCAATTGCGGCTATGCTGAGTGTCTTTTAGCCCTGTATAGACGTACCCGTAGTGTGCAAAATAGAGCTGTGTGAATAACTGATTTTTTTGTTTTGTGAGCAGTTCTAAAAATAATAATAATAAACAAGAAATAATTTTGAGTCGACACAATGAAAAATTTTCAAGTGTTTTTGTTGAACCAAGAAGTTGAAAAAAATTCATTTCAAGACGAATGAAATGTTTTGTTTGACCCAAACCAAAATGTTCTGTTTCAATTTGAGCATTTTTTTCAATATGTCTACATTCTGGAAATTTTGAAACAAAAAAGTTGTTCTGAATTGAGAAACTGAAATGATTCATTTTGATAATGTTGAAATCTTTTGACATTTGTAGACTGTTTTTTGTTGGTGCTTTTTTCTCAACATGAACAATTCAACAAAACTGACATGAATTTGCAAAACGTTTTGGTGTTAACAAATCTGCATTTGTCACTGAAAAAGAGCTTTGGTTGAAAACCTTCACCCAGCTCTAGTCCAAAGGATACTGACAGAAATTCCTTAACAGATTACACTGGTCTATAATTTTTGAGAAGTCGTCTGCTTCAGAGATAAAATGTGCTATTTATTATGTATTTTGATGTGCTGAATTCAAATATGACAATTAAAACAACTGATTGGAACTGTTTCTAAGATATTTAAGTTTTTACATTTTATGTCTATGTATATTGTGTAGATAGTAGAGTTTTAATCATAAATTGTAAACCTAGGTCTTTTCATGTGTTTATGGTTGCTTTACATGATAATATTTCACCTGTCCTGTTTATGTAACACTTTAAAAATCAGCAAAAGGGTTATATAAATAAAATTTATTATGAAACAAAAGGCAAAAAACTATTCTGTACATAGTTTAGTCCTATTCAGTGTCTACTCGGCGCTTCTTGGCTTGTCTCTTGTATTCATTAAATGGAGCATCTCTTGTCACTGTCCAGCAATAGTCTGCAAACACTGATGGGCTCCATTTGCCCTGATAGTGTTTCTCCATTGTTGCAATGTCCTGGTGAAATCGCTCGCCGTGCTCGTCGCTCACTGCTCCGCAGTTCGGTGGAAAAAAATCTAGATAAGAGTGCAAAAAATGTATCTTTAGTGACATGTTGCAACCTAGGCTTTTGTATGCCTTGAGGAGGTTTTCCACCAACAACCTGTAGTTGTCTGCCTTGTTGTTTCCGAGAAAATTTATTGCCACTAACTGGAAGGCTTTCCATGCCGTCTTTTCCTTGCCACACAGTGCATGGTCAAATGCATCATCTCGAAGAAGTTCACGAATCTGAGGACCAACAAAGACACCTTCCTTTATCTTATCTTCACTTAACCTTGGAAATTTTCCATGGAGGTACTTGAAAGCTGCTTGTGTTTTGTCAATGGCCTTGACAAAGTTCTTCATCAGACCCAGCTTGATGTGTAAGGGTGGTAACAAAATCTTCCTTGATTCAACAAGTGGTGGATGCTGAACACTTTTCCTCCCAGGTTCCAATGACTGTCGGAGTGGCCAATCTTTCTTGATGTAGTGGGAATCTCTTGCATGACTATCCCATTCGCAGAGAAAACAGCAGTACTTTGTGTATCCAGTCTGCAGACCAAGCAAGAGAGCAACAACCTTCAAATCGCCACAAAGCTGCCACTGATGTTGGTCATAGTTTATCCACCTCAAAAGTTGTTTCATGTTGTCATAGGTTTCCTTCATATGGACTGCATGACCAACTGGAATTGATGGCAAAACATTGCCATTATGCAGTAAAACAGCTTTAAGACTCGTCTTCGATGAATCAATGAACAGTCTCCACTCATCTGGATCGTGAACGATGTTGAGGGCTGCCATCACACCATCGATGTTGTTGCAGGCTACAAGATCACCTTCCATGAAGAAGAATGGGACAAGATCCTTTTGACGGTCACGGAATATGGAAACCCTAACATCACCTGCCAGGAGATTCCACTGCTGTAGTCTGGAGCCCAACAGGTCTGCCTTACTCTTGGGTACTTCCAAATCCCTGACAAGGTCATTCAGTTCACCTTGTGTTATGAGGTGTGGTTCAGAGGAGGAGGATGGGAGAAAATGTGGGTCCTGTGACATTGATGGTTCAGGACCAGAAGTTTCATCCTCTTCCTCTTCCTCATCTGACTCAAGTGAGAATGATTCTGGTGCATCAGGAACTGGCAGTCCTTCTCCGTGGGGTACTGGGCGTATAGCTGATGGAATGTTTGGATAATGCACAGTCCACTTTTTCTTCTTTGACACACCTTTCCCAACTGGAGGCACCATGCAGAAGTAACAATTGCTGGTATGATCTGTTGGCTCTCTCCAAATCATTGGCACTGCAAAAGGCATAGATTTCCTTTTCCTGTTCAACCACTGGCGAAGATTTGTTGCACAAGTGTTGCAGCATATGTGTGGGGCCCACCTCTTGTCCTGATCTCAAATTTTGCAGCCAAAATAAAGGTGATAGGCTTTCTTAACCATAGTGGTTATACTGCGTTTTTGTGATGCAAAAGTCACTTCACCACAAACATAGCAGAAGTTATCTGCACTGTTCACACATGTACGAGGCATCTCTGCTCACTTTGGCTAAACAGAAATGTGTCCCTTTGCAAAATCAAACACTGACAAATAAGAGAGCACGACACTGTATGATTTCTAGAGCTGATATAGGGCAATTTGTTCAGCAGAGTGATGTAAGCTTCGTTATGATTGCATCATCCATGACTTCTAGGAATAACATGATGCAATTCATATCATGTATGATGCAATACCAGCTTCAGATTGCATCATTCATTGTTTTGCCTAAAAAGCGAGTACTGTCCAAACCCAGTCATAGATTTATTCATAGATCCAGTCAAAGATGTATTTTAGTCATTTCTGGTTTAAATTGAGATCCCTTCCCTTTATAACTCACTTATCCTCTGCCATTCCCAAGTCAAGGGTCATATATACTGACCCAATAGCATATCTTGAAAACTAGAGCCAATCAACAATTTTAAGCATCATTTTCGTTCTCAGTGATCCAGAATTAGTAAAGTTGGACTACATTTATTTCAGAAGCATTTTGGCTGTAGAGCAGTATTGTACCTGGATTTAGAGTAATGCCAATTATTATGTTTGGTGGATTTCCAAAAACCAAAATGAAATTGAGAAGGAGAATTGAAACCAAAATAGAGTCTTTTTTTGAACTTCTATTGCAACTGCTTTCTGTGCTAAGCTCCCACCAAAAGCAACAGAATGGGATTTCTTGATATTTGTTACTGAGGAATGAGACCTCATCTAGTTCTGTGATTTATGCTGTACAAATTTATGCTTCCTGAATTACTGTGACCGTTGCCCTCTTGAAGATATCTCCAGCTCCCTATCTGCTGGCTGCCACTATTGCAAATGAAAAATAACAATGCACACTACCCAGATTTTATGCCTGAGCAGAAATTTCACAGGCAACCTGGATAGATTTCTTGCCACATTGTTTCCGTAGTTCATACTTTTGTCCAATTAACCTGGTACAAGAAGAACAATGCACACTCCCAGTGTCCCAGAGTCAGACTTCTGTGATCTACAGCACCTACCATGTCTGTGTCTGAGACGGGGCCGAAACTCGTCACATAAATGTCTGTCTTGACTTCAGTTACGCTGTCTGGGAAAAATAAGAGAGAAAAGTAATTAGAGAAGTATTTTCATTTGCATAGAAATGATTTTAGCATTTCATTGTGTTTTGTCTTTTCATACCAGATGCCTCCCTGCTGTAGTGTTGAATTGTCATCACCATCATGTTGTGAACAATGGCCAATTTTATAATTCATAATAGGGCAAATTCACCTCTGGGACAGCTCCATTGACTTCCACAGAGTTACACCAAGGATGGATATATCCTAGTACATTCTGACAGTGCATATTTACATAATGTACACAGTCACACAATGCACAATTTTCTATGGTTCTATCCATCTTAAATATAGAGGTAAATCCTGATGTTATGATGTCTAATCCAAAATCCCTTTGTATTTGCCAGCCTGATCAGTAGGCCATTGAATTTCCCCCCAGTTTTAAGAAACCCTGGTTTTGTTAAAGTTTTGGGTTTCTTTGACTGTGCAAGAATCAATATTTGGATTGCCTTTCACTCTCATCACATTTGCAGTTTTCCTACTTGTCTCTTTCACGAAGAATGATAGCTCTCGAAAAGCTAGTATTGACCCGTCTGCTATAATCTCCTAGCTGCCAGACTCTACTACCTGTATTGATGCCAAGTAACGTCTTATTCCAGGAATAGCCCAAAATCATTGGGAGGCCCCAACTCAGGAAAGTGCTTTAGGACGTGCTTATCCTGAAGCACTTGTTTAAGTCCCATTGTCTTCAATGGGAGTAAAGCATGTGTTTAAAGTTAAGCATGTGCTAAAGTGCTTGAAGCCAGATGTAGTGGGGTGGTCACCCACTCCTGCCTTAAAAGGCTTAAAACAGCCCGGGGAGAGGGCTGTGGCAGGGAAGGAAAAGCAGGGCTGATTGGGGAAAGCAACCTCAGCTGGGGGCCACGCCCCAATCAGGCCGAGTTGGCTTAATGAGGGCCCAGCTGGCCCTTATAAGAGGGCTGGGGCCAGGAGCCACAGACAGACTCTCTCTAGCTTTGAGAGGGAGGGACCTGGCTGCAGGGAGCTGAGAGAAGGTACCTGGAGTGGAGCAGGGCTGGGGGAAGGCCAAGGGAGCTAGGGAGCTCCGGCCTGGAAACCCCCCAGGCTGCAGCCTAGTGGAAGGCCAATTAGGTACTGCAGTTGCAGGGGGCAGCCCACGGGTAGGCAGAGGCAGCCGGTCCAACCCCCCCTTGCCTATGATGAGTGGCTTTTACACTGCAGTCTGCCCCAGTGAGCGGGGGCTAGATGGTGACTGGCAGTAGACCATGACTGAGGCAAGGTGGGGATAGAGGGTTGGGGATTCCTCTGGGTGGGGAGACCCTGAGATTGGGGGGGTATTTCCAGGGGGCAGCACCCCAAAGACAAGAGGCACCGGGTCCTGGGAGGGACACGGGGGCCAGCGGCAGTGGGACACCGGCCTGCAGAGGGTGCTCCAGAGGCTAGAAACACTAATTCCCTGAGACGACCAGCAGGAGGCGCCGCTGTGGTGAGTCACGTGCCGCGACACCAGGTCAGAGTTAAGTACTGTTCAATGTGAATAATAATAATAGTAGCTAGCTCTTATACAGCAATTTTCATCAGTAGATCTCCAAGCGCTTTACAAAGTATGACTTGCCCAAGGTCACCCAGCATGTCAGTATCAGAGCCAGGCCTCCTGGGTCCTAGTTCAGTGCTCTACTCACTAGGTATCTCATAGAAATGTGGCCAGATCTGGCCCCTAGAATGGAAGACTTCCATTAACAGATGTTAGTCTAGTCCTAAATTGATTATGTGCTCTCACTTCGTTTGAATGAGACTAGATGTCCAGAATGGTACCTCCTGATGGAATTGTCCATTTGAAGTCACTAAGAGAGATTCCTGGCTTCATCTAAGTACCTAGCATTGGCCGCTGTTGTAGATGTGATCCTGGAGTAGAAGATGGTCCATTGATCAATTCAGTTATGGAAATTCCTCTGTTCTCAGAGGGATAGTTTGTCACGTTTCAATTTATTTTGCAGCATTATGAGGCTTCATTCTGCAGTTCAAAGTTTTGCAACTAAAGTAAGATAATGCATTCTGGCAGGGTTTTCTCCTTAATGGGTAAAATATAGTATACATGTCTCTAGTTATTATGATTGGAGAGCTTCCGAGGCAGCCTGTGGCTGATATTGTTGTGCTATATATGTAACCCTTGATCTTGTCTTGATGCTGTAAAAGAAGGTTAAAGAGAAATATATGTGCAGTACACTTTCTGAAGTATACAGTAGTCAATTAGGCATTTTTCTAAGCAAAGCAAGTTACTTTTGTAATACTTAGAGGCTCGGGGTATCTCTCCGTGTCCTTCCAAGCAGGACCCAAAATGAGACACATAGCAGGGAAGAAAGTTCTAATGTTCTAAGGTTCTTTTCTTTAACATGCACTACTTTTTCTCCCTCTTCCCTTTCAGCATTCCTGACATCCATAATTTACAGCACTAATCACCATGCTGAGATTCAGGTCCAGCCATGGTCCCTGTGGTCTGCAGAATGAAGTATTTTGAGGCTCAGACAGAAATGGGTTGAGATGTTGCAAGGGAAGGTGGGTCAGCGAGAGGATCTGTATTTCACGAAGCGACCTGCAGGACTCAAGTGTTGGAGAACTGGCACAGGAATTGACGAGCAGATGATAGCAGGCTTGTGGGGGGTAGAGAAAACTTTGGTACATGCTTTTGAATGATCTTGGTGGCTTTATTTCTAAGCTCGCGTTGGGCACAGTCCCAAGGAAAATGACTGGTGTATTTTTTGCAGACCCTTCTTAGTAAGGTTAGTTTCAGCATAACTGAAACTCCCACTGTCTCCATACCAAGCTTAGCAATGAGGCCTTTGTAACAGAAATAGCTGAAGAGTGGCTGGGCCTAGGAAGTTGTGAGGGGGAAAAAACAAACAAAACAAACTTGGATGGATCTGACCTGATCCAGGGTCTCAGTGAATGCAGCCTATTGTAAACTGTCCAGTCCCTAGACTCTACGGTCCCTTTGCTCCTGCAGGATATAGCAAATCTCACTGAATTCAGTGGGATTTAGGCATACCCTGCATTAGGAGAATACGGCCCAGGATTTTTCTCATCTGGACATTGGCATGTGCTTATCCATTGAGACCTGCAAACCTAGGATGAAAGTGCACATCCAGTAACAAACTTGCCAGGTTACTAAGAGGAGGACAGACAGAACAGCTCACCTCCCTACCCTGCTGATGACTCATTCACACACTCTGATAGAGAGAGCGCAAGTAAGGACTGTCGCATGACAGGACCTCACAGTGCAGTGAAAAACAAAGCCATGCACATGATGTACTGGGACAGAGGCTGTTGGATCCAAATGGATGGGACCATTTGGTAATATAAGCTCCCAAGGGCAATGGGTTTTCCCTGGTCTAGTATGTACTTATTCCTTCCCGTCTCCTTGCATAAATGATACTTCTTAATATCATATATAGACAGCTGCAATCACAGTGTGACAATGTATTGGACAGTCCGTAACTGCATCATGTCAAAGACTGCACAGTGAATCATAATCGAGAAAGCCAGTGTCAGCCATCAGGATGTCCAGCAGTCACCATTCATCCAAGTGTCCATTTAATTAAAACAGTCACAGTCACAGGGATGTTCTGGAAACCACAGGTCAAATGGCCTCAGGAAAAGCGCTGGGCAATGGCCTCAAGCTGTAGCCAAGACTTGCTTGGTGCAGTTGAGGAGGGGAGGGGACAAAGGTGGCTGTAAATATCGCCACCTTTGTGTCCCCCTGTTCCTGGGACTGAATGGGGACCAGACCAGTTACCAAGGCTACCTCTAAACTAGGCCCAGTTGCCTGTAGCCCAAAGGGGCTGTTGTTGCAGCTGGGGTCATCAGGGCAGAGGGACACCATAGCCATTCAGCCTCTCTCTCAGGAATGAACCTTGCATATTCTGGCCAAATCCTCTTCCAGTCGTTTTGTCTGTTACAGGCCAGCATCACATTACCTTCGACAAGAGCATGATGATTGCATCTTCCACTGCCCATGCTTCCACCTTGGTCCAAAGATCACAGTAGGTCACATCTTACCACCCACACAGAGCTCAGGGGCAGCACCTTGCTTCATCCACTGTGCCCCCTAAGCCAGAGAAGCCAATTTATCCTGTAGATCCTCTACATCTAGACTATCTTGGCCATTCACCCTCATGACATGGCCCTGAGAGCCCCCACACCCCCATTTCTAGAAAAGCCAGACACACCCCTCTACTCCAACAGACTTGGGCACAAATTCCACTCTGCTTGATGTAAACGCTACCGAATTCAACGGAGTCACTCCACACCAATACATCTTGCATCTCGGCAGGGGGTTGGACTTGATGACCCTTGCAGTCTCTTCTAACCCTATGGCTCTATGATTCTACGATCAGCACAAACAGTGCTCTGTAGGGGATAAGGGGACTTCAGACAGTGGATCCCAGAGTCATAGAATTGCCAGCCTCAGTTGCTCCTCTTCTGGGCCATTCATCCTCCAAGCCTCCTCTGTGTGACAGCACCCAGAGAGACCCCATGCGGCTGGGCTTGCAGGCATGCTGGCTTCCACAAACCCTGCCCCCATGAACCCGTGTGCCTGGGGGACATCCCTGGTCATATAGGAGAGGCAGAATCTGACTCTCCTTTGAATTAGAAGGATTTCCACAAAAAATAGCTGCCGCCCTCATACAAATTCCAGTTGAGCTGTGAAAGTTGTAACTAACAAAAGCACAAGCAGATCACAGCAAACTACAGTCTTTGGGATTAAGGCCATTCATGATCCTAGCAATATTATGCAACCCAAGGACTTCTGCAATGCATTGCTTATAGCACTGTATGAGTTCACTGGCTCTGTGGCAGGGTGGATAAAAATCAATGATTTTTTTTTAAATAAAAAAATGGATTTTTTAATTTAAATTGGATTTTTTTTATAAAACGCTTTTTGATTAAAAAACCTTCTAAAGATAGTTTTAATTAAGATACATTATAGTTCAAAGATATCTCATCATGGAATAGGGATTATAAATTCTAATTCTATAGTATGAGAATATATTTATGTAATGTTTAAGAAAAGTTTTGTAAATGAGTTCCAATAGTTCATAGATTAGGGACCCAATCTTATGGGGTTCCACAGGCTTCTGTATAGATTATTTAGGTTAATCTTGCTATCTACCCAATGGGACTCAGTGCTCAGTCTAGAAGATAACATCAGAGATGCTTAGTTTTTCAGTTCTCAAACTGTGGATTTGTGTCTCCAGAGGTAACTGCTTGTTAACAGCAAAAATGTTTTTAAATAAATAATATATAGAGGTGAGAAATAACAGCCCTCAACTCTATTGTCCCTCTGCAAATTTGTGTACACAGAGTCAATCCCTTACCTCTCTCTAAAAGTGCAAAGTTTCAGAAAGTTCAATGAATAGAAGATTGTTGGGGGTGTAATAGATCTGGACAAGGAGAAGAAGTCTGGAGATAAATGTGAGAAGCGATGGTCATATGCTTTTTTGTTAAAATATTATATGTTTGCTGTTGAAGAAAAAAAATCCAGAATACTTAACATTGTTGTTTTAGTTAAATAAAACAATTTAAATGTCCGTCTGGTGATGTTCTCCTCCTAATACAGCATGGCAAGAAAATCCTCCAAATATTAATGATTAACCTGTTGAATTGGAGATAGTTGATCTCCCAATGATTTCATAAATATCTGCTTCAATTACCTTTGGTAAATGAAATAACCAAACAATCATTCATTTTCTGATATAGCTGTAAAACTAATCTGAATAGTTTTCAAAATCACTGTTTAAAAATGTATAGTGTGTACCTTCTAAAAATGAAACCTACATCTATCTCTGAGGCCTGGTCTACACTAGGCGTTTATGTCGAATTTAGCGCCGTTAAATCGAATTAACCCTGCACCCGTCCACACCACGAGGCTATTTAGTTCGACATAGAGGGCTCTTAAATTCGACTTCTGTACTCCTCCCCAACGAGGGGAGTAGCGCTAAATTCGACATGCCATATCGAATTAGGCTTGGTGTGGATGGAAATCGACGGTAATAGCTCCGGGAGCTATCCCACAGTGCACCACTCTGTTGACGCTCTGGACAACAGTCCGAGCTCGGATGCTCTGACCAGCCACACAGGAAAAGCCCCGGGAAAATTTGAATTCCTTTTCCTGTCTGGGCAGTTTGAATCTCATTTCCTGTTTGGACACCGTGGCGAGCTCAGCAGCACTGGCAACGATGCAGAGCTCTCCAGCAGAGATGGCCGTGCAATCCCAGAATAGAAAGAGGGCCCCAGCATGGACTGATCGAGAAGTCTTGGATCTCATCGCTGTGTGGGGCGATGAGTCCGTGCTTTCCGAGCTGCGCTCCAAAAGACGGAACGCAAAGATCTATGAGAAGATCTCTAAAGCCATGGAAGAGAGAGGATACAGCCGGGATGCAACGCAGTGCCGCGTGAAAATCAAGGAGCTGAGACAAGGCTACCAGAAGACCAAAGAGGCAAACGGACGCTCCGGATCCCAGCCCCACAGATCCCGTTTCTACGAGGCACTGCATTCCATCCTTGGTGCGGCCGCCACCACTACCCCACCACTGACCGTGGACTCTGAGGATGGGATATTGTCCTCGGCTGGTTCCTTGGACATGTTAGCGGACGGGGAAGATGAGGAAGGAGATGAGGAGGACGAGCTTACCAAGCTGATTTCCCCGACAGCCAGGAGCTCTTCATCACCCTTACAGAGATCCCCTACCAACCCTCCCCAGCATGTAACCTGGACACAGATTCAGGCGAAGGATCAAGCGGTAAGTGCTTTAAACATATTAACCTTTATTTTTTACAAAACTTGAATATTAGTACTAAGAACAATCTGTGAATCATGATTTCTTCCCCCTGGGCGCTTAAGTAATCAGTAACAACTATTTAAAAAAAATCAAACAGTGTCCGGTTGTGCATGATTGTGCTGCCCAAGCTGCTCCACTCTTTAGTCCCTGCTACTGCAGCTATATTAGAATCCTGTCTATATGTCCGGGGATAGAGCAGTAGTCCTCCACGGACATCTCCACAAAGCTCTCCTGCAGGTAATGGGATAGCCTGTTCATCAGGTTCCTGGGGAGAGCGGCTTTACTTGGTCCTCCGAAGTAGGAGATGTTCCCGCGCCAGGAGACAAGCAGGTACTCCGGTATCATTGCCTTGCATAGCATGGCGGCATAGGGCCCCGGTCTCTGCAGGCTTTCTCGAAGCATCCGTTGGATCTCGGGATCCTCATGAGAGTAATGTCGCTCATGATGACCTGCTTTGAATTAGGTAGGGGACTGTTAGTATTGGGACTGCTTGCAACAAGTTCCTTTACAGAACTGTGACCGCTGGTTTACAGCCACGCGGTGGGGGCGGGAGAGGGGCAGCATACAGGGATCTTTCCCTGGCTCATCCGCGAGGGGGTGGGACAGGGCCAGAGTTCCTGCTTGGCCGATTGCTGGCAGCACAGACTGGCAGTGCTTTCAATGTGAAAGGAGGCCAGTGGTACTCCTAAAGTTTTAAGCAGCCACAAGTCTACGGCTTACCATGTTTGCCTGCTACAGAGAGTACCGTGTCCTGCCCCGCTTCCCAGATCGGCAGTGCAAAAGCCCAGGCAGTGAAGGCGAGGTTCGAAAATTCGACCTTGTCCTGAGTGCGCATGTGATAGGTGTGGTTCATGGTCTTGTTCACAGAGAAAAACTATGTTCTTGATTCACAACCACATTTATCTTTCGGAGGAATTCACTGCCTTTTCCTCATTCCCACAGCCACATCTGCAACTGTCTCCCAACCCTGCTTGGCATCACACTCCCAGAGGCTAGCGCACATTAGGCGGAGGAAGAAGAAGACGCGAGAGGACATGTTCTCAGAACTAATGGGCTGCTCCCGAGCCCAGGCAGCACAGCAGAACCAGTGGAGGGAGAATTTTTTGTCACAAATGCACCGGACACACATGGAACGTGAGGAGAGGTGGCGGCAGGAAGACCAGCAGGCGACTCAAACGCTGCTTGGACTTCTGAGGGAGCAAACGGACACGCTCTGGCGCCTTGTTGATGTTCTGCAGGAACGGAGGCAGGAGGACAGAGCCCCGCTGCAGTCTATCAGGAACCGCACTCCCCCGCCACCAAGTCCCATACCCCCCTCTCCCAAAGTCCAAAGAAGGAGGGGTGGCAGAGTCCGTGAAAACTCTCACTCCACCCCTGCAGACTGCTCAAGCACCAGAAGGCTGTCATTCCCCAAAATTTGAAAAGTCTTTTCCTGCCCGCCTCACCCAAGCCCCCGTCCGACTTTCACCCCCCAGTTTCCTGTCTGGTTGTTAATAAAAAATACGTTTCTGTTCATTACTGTTTCAGTCAGGTTCTTTTGAAGGAGAGTCTGTCTGGAGGGGGGAAGGGGCTTGGTAATTGGACAGGACAGTCACCTTTAGCAGGGTACAGAGGCGGGGGCAGGTCCAGCAGCAGGGCACATACACAGTGCAGTGACTAGTTACCCTGGTCAGTCTGGGAGGTGGTTTTCATGTTCGGTGGGGGGCGGGGGGTGGTTGTTTGCTCTGTGACTTTGTGGCGGGGGAGGGCAGTTACAGATCTTATGCAGTGGTCCTTGTCCTGGATCACAGAGCCACGCAGCAGGGGAGCTGTAACCCTCCTCCCCCTGCCATAAAGTCACATAGCCCCCACATACACGCAGTCCCGCTCAGGAGGGCTGGCAGGCTCCGTTGAAACAACCAGTCCGCCACTGCGAATGCTGTCATTCCTGGAGTATAGAAGGATCATTTGCATCAGTACACTACACCCGCTCCCCACCACAGTCTGCGTCCCCGGTTTCAAAGATTCCCGCAAAAACAGTACTAAAGACAACGGTGTTCAATAACAAAATAAAACTGATTTTATTTTTTTGGAAGGGGGTGGAGGGGGTCTGTAACTGGAGAGGATAGTCAACATTAACTGGGTAAAGAAACGGGGGCAGGTTCAGCTTCTCTGTACAGAAACTTAAAAGTCACTGGTTACCCTGCTCACTGTGGAACCTAGCTTTCAAAGCCTCCCGGATGCACAGCGCGTCCCGCTGGGCTCTTCTAATCGCTCGGCTGTCTGGCTGGGCGTAATCAGATGCCAGGCTATTTGCCTCAACCTCCCACCCCGCCATAAAGGTCTCCCCCTTGCTCTCACACAGATTGTGGAGCACACAGCAAGCAGCTATAACAATGGGGATATTGGTTTCGCTGAGATCACAGCGAGTGAGTAAGCTTCTCCATCTCCCCTTGAGACGTCCAAAAGCACACTCCACCACCATTCTGCACTTGCTCAGCCGGTAGTTGAACAGTTCTTTTTCAGTGTCCAGGGCGCCAGTGTAGGGCTTCATGAGCCAGGGCATTAGCGGGTAGGCTGGGTCCCCAAGGATCACTGTAGGCATCTCCACATCCCCAAGAGTTATTTTGTGGTCCGGGAAGTAAATACCTTCCTGCAGCCGTCTAAACAGACCAGAGTTCCTGAAGACGCGAGCGTCATGAACCTTGCCCGGCCATCCAACGTTGATGTTGGTAAAACGTCCCCCGTGTTCCACCAGTGCTTGCAGCACCATCGAAAAGTAGCCCTTTTGGTTAATGTACTGGCCGGCCTGGTGGTCCGGTCCCAGGATAGGGATGTGAGTTCCATCTATAGCCCCACCGCAGTTTGGGAATCCCATCGCGGCGAAGCCATCTATGATGACCTCCACGTTTCCCAGGGTCACTACCTTTGAGAGCAGTACCTTGACGATTGCGTTGGCTACTTGCATCACAACAACCCCCACAGTAGATTTGCCCACGCCAAACTGGTTCGCGACAGACCGGTAGCTGTCCGACGTTGCAAGCTTCCAGAGGGCTATGGCCACTCGCTTCTGGACAGTCAGGGCTGCTCGCATCCGGGTGTCATTGCGCTTCAGGGCAGGGGACAGCAACTCACAAAGTTCCATGAAAGTCCCTTTCCGCATGCGAAAGTTTCGCAGCCACTGGGATTCGTCCCAGACCTGCAGCACTATGCGGTCCCACCAGTCCGTGCTTGTTTCCCGTGCCCAGAATCGCCGTTCCACAACATCCACATGACCCATTGTCACCGTGATGTCCTCGGTGCGGGGTCCCGTGCTTTCTGACAGGTCTGTGCTACTCTCAGACTTCAGGTCCTCACCGCGGTGCCGTAGCCTCCTCGCCTGGTTTATCTGCATCTGCCTCTGGGAAAGGTGGATGATAACCTGCGAGGCGTTGACAAGGGCCACAACTGCAGCGATGGTCGCAGCGGGATCCATGCTCGCAGTGCTGTGGCGTCCGCGCTGTCACTGACCCGAAAAGTGCGCGAACTGATTTCCCGCCAGCGCTTTCAGGGAGGGAGGGAGGGCGGTAGTGACAGACGGATGACGACAATTACCCAAAAGCACCCTCGACCCTTTTTTTTACCCAGAAGGCATTGGCGGCTCGACCCAGAATTCCAATGGGCAGCGGGGACTGCGGGAACTGTGGGATAGCTGCCCACAGTGCACCGCTTCCAATGTCGACGCTTTCCCCGTTAGTGTGGACTCACAAAGTCGAATTACTGTCCTTAGTGTGGACACACAAGTTCGACTTTGCAATATCGATTCCACATATTCGATTTAAGTGAAATCGAAATACCCTCGTAGTGTAGACATACCCTGAGTTGTGAAGAATGTGTATTAAGGTTACAACAACCAACAAGAATGCACTTTTATGTAGAAAACCATGAGTAAATCGAGTCTTCCTGACAAGTGATTTAAATCATGATTTAAATCAATTTGATTTAAATCAAATCCACCCTGCTCTGTGGTAATGATACATTCTCTCCCTAGCAGAATCCTACAGATATTTAGATTGGAAAAGCAAATATCAGGAACACATTGCACCTGTTTTTACCGGGGCAGAAAGCAAAGAGCAGCCTTTTCTATTACAATCCAAAATACAATGCAGAGTAGCCTGGCTAATTCTCCCCTTCCTAATCTACCTGATCATTCGCCCATGGAAATCTGGCCATCTCGCCACACATCCCAGCAAATATTTAATAGCTGAGTGCTGGATCACGGACACTTCAGCCCTTTCACCAAATCTGCTGCAGAACATTAAATAACACTTGGTTCTTCTCTAATATCTTCCCGCCGAGCCTCTCAAAGCTGGTTGCACACAGGGCCGGCTCTAGGCACCAGACGAGGAAGCACATTCTAAGGGGTGGCATTGCGGCTATTCTTTTTTTTTTTTGCTTCAGCAGTCCTGCTGCCCCCTTTTTTTTTTTTTTGCTTGGGGCGGCAAAAAAGCTAGAGCTGGCCCTGGTTGCACACATTCATGAATGAAGCCTTGCAGTCCCCTTGGAGGCAGGTTAGTGTTATGATCCCCATTTTACAGATAGGGAAACAAAGAGAAAGAGACTTGCACAAGGTCACTTAGGAAGCTGGCAGTTGACCAGGGAATAGAACTCAAGAGAGCCAAGTTCTTAGCCCACGTTTCTCCAGTGTAGGACGTACGGTGCACTGTGATGCAGTGCAATTTATTAATTAACACTAGTATTGATACTGCAGTAGCACCTAGAGGCTCCAATCAGGGATCTGGGCTTTGTAGTGCTAGGCGCTGTACAGACACAAAATAGAGACACAGTCCCTTTCCTAAAGAAGCTAATGACTAGATGTAACAGGTGGCTGTAATAAACAAATGGGGAGGTATGGCGGAAAGGGGAGAATGAGGCAACTACAATAAGTATCTGAGCAACACACACTCTGCATGCTGGGTCTATGCTGATTCCGGGTCTGTGTATCTAGGACAGAGTCATTAACCTGTAGGCCAGGGTGACCAGACATCCCGATATTATCGGGACGGTCCCGATTTTAGGGGACTTGTCCCACGTCCTGACCTTACATCGGTCGGGACGCCCTTTGTCCTGATATCGGGGACCCTTCAGACCACAGCTGCAGCGCCGCTGCTTACCGCTTCCTGGGGCAGCTCCTGGCGCCCGCCCGCCGGCAGGAGCGCCGCGTGCTGCAGAGGTGGGGCTTGAAGGCTCCAGGAGTGGGCAGAGAGCCCTCCGCCCCCCCCCCCCCCCCACACCCGACCCAACCTGACCCGACCCGCAACCCTAGGAGCCAGAGGGACCAGCCTGCCAGATGCTTCCCGGGACAGGAGCCGCCCCAGGTGAGCACTGCCGGGACTCCCCATCTCGCCCCCTGGCAGGTCCCTCTGGCTCTTAGGGTGGGGAGGGGGCTCTGCGTGCTGCTGGCGCCTGTAAGCCCTGCTCCGCAGTTCCGGCAGCTCCCATTGGCGCTTTTCCCGGCCAATGGGAGCCATGGAGCTCGCGCTTGTGGCGGGCACAGCATGTGGAGAGTCTGGAGACTCCCCTCGCCACTCTCACCCAGAGACCTCCCAGCTGGGCTGGTGAGTTCGGCCAGGGAAGGGGGCAGGGTGTGATGGAGTGAGTGTCTGGGGGGGGTGTGGAGGGCGCTGGGCAGTGGGGGAGGTTTGTGTGTTTTGGGGTGCTAGACAGTGGGGGCCTGTTGGGGGGTGCTGGGCAGTGGGGGAGATCTGTGTGTGTCAGGGCGCTGGGCAGTGTGGGTCATTGTGTAGTTGTGGTGGTGGGGCTGTGGGGAAGGGCACTGGGAGGGAGGGAGGGAGGGGAAATCTGTGTGTATTGGGAAACTAGTGAGTGGGGGGTTCTGTGTGGGGTGCCGGGCAGCTGTGGTAGGGCTGTGGGCAGGGGGGTGCTGGGCGGGGTGTGTGTGCACAGCACTGTGCATTTGTAGTGGAAGGGTTGTAGGGGGCTCTGGGCATAGTGGATCCAGGGGGCGCTGGGCAGGGGAGCTGTGTGGTGCAGCATGGGCCCACCCCCAACAGGAAGGGGCACGCTGGTAGCACAGAGCTGGTAGCACAGGGCAGTGTGCCTCTGGCTCCGGTCGGGGCTGTGAACCTGTGTCTGTCTGTCTTCCCTCCTCCCTCCCCCCCACTCGACCAATGTGTCCTGATATTTCACTCTTGCGATTTGGTCACCCTATTAATCTGGAAGGGGAGGCAGTGTTTTCGAGCAACTAGGGCACTAGCCTGGAGTCTGGAGAGCTGCCTTCTACTCTTGCCTCTGCTGCATGACCTTGAGTAGTTGCTTTCCTTCAGTCTTGTCATGAGCCTTCTGCAGCAGAAAACTTCTGCTATGTTCATACAGCACCCAGCACAATGAGGTACCTGTTCCCAGATTGGCATCTCTTCATGCTACTGTCATACAAATAAGAAATAATAATATTAATCAATACACCCATTTTCATGATAGATTATTAACACTGAATACCAATTGGCAAAGCATTCTGTGCATGAACACATTCAGATTGTTTTAAGCCCTTTTGTTTTAAGCCCTTTGAGGCAAGGACTGTCATTGACATGTTTGTACAGCACCTAGCAAAATGGGGACCAAGGCCATAACCAGGTTAGGTACTGCTGTATTATAAAGTGTTTAATAAAGGGAATATACCACTGCAGCCGGGCTCTTGAACAATCCACTGATATTTATTGTCACCCTTTGCACACTGGTGGAAAGCCAGGGAATTCTGTAGACAAGCTAAACAGATCCTTCGGTGCTTGGGATTCCAGCGGGGTGGGGGTGGTGTTGGAAGGGGAAGGGGGTGTTCTCATTTGTTAATGGTGATTGGGAGGGAAGGAAGGAGCCAGACTCATCCTCCCCAGGTACTGCAGTGTTAGTTAACCAGCGGCTTATGGTGCACAGTGAGGCCAGTCGTGACGTCAGAAATGGATATATGTAGGTGCCCTCAGTAGCCATTTGCAGCAGTCAGGAAAGATCATGGCATAGATCAGGTAATGTCCACCCCCATCCCTGAGGAGCTGCCACTGAGCATAAGCCTCTCTTCTCCCACACTTTCCACTTCCCATGGTAGTGAGCACAGATCTTGGACTCACCCTGCCCAGGACTCCTGCACTGAATGTCGTGAGCACTCAGCACAGCTCAGGGTCTGTGGCAGAACAATGAATTGAACACAAGGTCTTCCAAGATTCTGGCTAGTTCCCTAATCACTGCACCATCCTTCCTTGCCAAAGAGTGTATTCCCTGGTCTGGGTGTACTTGTGTTTCTAATGCCATCTGGAGAAATTTTGCAGGCAGAAGCAATGAATGCACTGCAGGCTGAGCAGAGGCGCTCCCCCCCCCCCCCCCCCCCCACACCTAGCGCAGAAAAGTATTTATTAACTCACCCCTCCTCACCAGGCAATGCTGCTTGGCTCCTGTTGCAAAAATCCCCCAGAGCTGGGGCAGATCTTCAATGAAAATGTAAAACAGAGGCCAGAGCATCCCTTCCCCAAGCATTACCCCCTGTTATTCCCAATACCTGCTCCTCTTCAAAAACTACCGTCCCCCTCTCCAAGAAATTCCCAAGCCAGATCTACCCTGCTTGCAAAGACAATAAATGGCCATATTCACTTGGCAGCGAGGACTGAATTCTTCTCCCACTGATTCCAACAAGCAGAACATTGACAGTAGCATTATCGAGGACACCGCAGGGCTTCCATGCCACAGCATTTGTGGGACATGCCTCATATAAGGGACCAAAGGCCCATTTGCTCTCTACTCCTGGCTGTTGCTGCTGTGCATCACCTAGACTATGAACGATCCAGTCCCTGCCTCTTTTCCTTGTTGGCTCCCATCCTTTGTGCTGCAGACAGAGCCAGCCTGCCACCCCCTCACCACCCACTCATTCCTGAAATCTCCCATTTAAGTGCTCACGACTCCCTGGGCAAGCGAGGGGGTGTATATTATTTACAAAATGACTGAGTGCTATTTTTATTTGCTTCTCAGAAGCACTAGCTGCAGCTGAGCTGGAATACAAATTACCCTGTCTCAATTCCTCTCCCTTCTCTGGCTGTCTACTGTGGGACTGCCTCTACAAGTGATTAGGGGAGGGAGGGAAGTAAGAAGGCTGTTATTAAAAATTCAGCTGTAATCACCAACTGTTATTTATTTACGAATCTCAGCCCTAATATAATCTGCTGGTATGTTTGTGTGTCAGTTTGTGGATGCTGCGCTGTGATGTGCTGTAGCAGGAGTAATGCAGTGCTGGGGGATCCCAGAGGCTGGGCTGCATTCTAGCAGAGATGATGCAGTCGTGTCTCATTGTGGGGTGTTCCTGATGGTGTACTGTAATAAAACGGGGAGTGAGGCAGTCGGGGCTTAGTACAGGAGCTTTCCGAGTATTGTGCCGATATAGTGGAGGTTACACAGTCTTGCTTCTGTGCTGGGGTGTTCCAGATGCTGTGCGGTTATACTGCAGTGGTGATGCACAGCTGCAAAGTGCTGAGGGGTCCCAGGTGCCATGCTCATAGACTCTAAGGCCAGAAGGGACCAGCATGGATCATCTAGCCCGACCTCCTGCACCTCGCAGGCCACAGAACCTCACCTACACCTGAAACAGACCCCTAACCTCTGGCTGAATTACTGAAGTCCTCAAATTATGATTTAAAGACTTCAAGTTACAGAGAATTCATCATTTACACTGGTTTAAACCTGCAAGTGACCCATGCCCCATGCTTCAGAGGAAGGTGAAAAATCCTCAAGGTTTCTACCAATCTGACTCAGGAGAAAATGCCTTCCTGACCCCAAATATGGCAATCACTGAGCATGTGGGCAAGACCCACCAGGCAGACACTTGGGAAAGAATTCTCTGAAGTAACTCAGAGCCCTTCCCAGCTAGTGCCCCATCTCCAGCAGTTGGGGATTTTTGCTACTAGCAGTCACCAATGGGCCACATGCCATTGTAGGGAGTCCGATTGTATCATCCCCTTCATACACTTAACAAGCTCAGTCTTGAAGCCCGTTAGGGTTTTTTTTGCCTCCACTGCTCCCTTTGGAAGACTGAGCTATATTGGAGGTTAGGCAGTCATTCTCAATGCTAGAGGTTCCTGGATCCTTTGCTGTATTACGGCAGAGGTAAAAGTGTCATGTCTAAATGCCAGGAGCTTCTGGGTGGTAAGTGCTGTGCTGTAAGCCAGCAATGTCAGAGGAAGGATGGGCTTGTGGTTTAAAGCACCAGCCAGGGACTGAATTAAATTATTGACTCCAGTCTTCGTGTGTAATTTTGGACACACAAGTCACTTAGACTCCCGATGCCTCAGTTTTAAAATGAGACAACAATACTACCCTATCTCCGAAGAGTTTTGTGAGGTTAGCTGCATTGATGTTTCTGAGGTGGGCAGGGTCAACAGAGATAGGCGAATAGAAGTGCCAACAGAGAGAGATGCAGTTTTATCCCAATCCTGGAAGTAGCCATGTGCTGTGAACTGTATCGGTGGGTCCTGGCTACAGTCATGTCTAGAGCTCAGCAACATATTTTGTCTCTGACAGAAATGTCTCAATAAAAAGCATTTTTCAGGGCTCTGGAATTGTTTGTGAATTCAGGTCAAATTTAACAAATAGTGAGTCATAAAAACCCAGAAAAAAAAAGAGTTTCGACATGACATTTTGTTTTCAAATTTGGCCAATTAAAAAAATTAAGTAAGGTGAAAAACACCTGAAAACTGCTAAATTTAAACAAAAAAAAAATTGTTTCGTGTTGACACAAAAAATATTTTGGTTCATTCAGTGGAGTTTTTTTAGTTTTTTTATTTGACTATAAGTTTTTTAAAAAAATTGGTTTCAGTTCAAAGTGGATTGTTCCCCCCCTGGATTTTTCTGTTCTGCTGCAGAACCAAAATAATCCATTATTCACTGTGATGTGCTCGCGTCTCAGTGCTGGAGCTCTCACATGCTGTGCTATGATCTAGCAGAGGGAATGCAGTTGTGTCTCGGTGCTGGGGGTTCCTGGGAGCTGTATTATGATCTAGCAGAGGGAATGCAGTTGAGTCTCAGTGCAGTAGGTTCTCAGATGCTGTGCAGTGATATAGCAGACGGGATGTAGTGGGAGGTTAGTGCTAGGGGCTCCTGGGTGCTCGGCTGTGATGATATAGCAAGGGGACACCGTAGGGTCTCACAGCAGCAGATTCTCAGATGCTGTGCTGTGATATAGCAGAGGCTTCTTTCTCCCTGAGAGTTGTGTCTACTTTGCTCTTCTTTTTGCAATTAGTTTAAACACAACACAACACACTGAGCAGAGTCTGGGCTGAAAACTTTCAATTCCTGCCACCTCCCAAGTCCCTGCCATCATCAGATGGATGAAACACCTAAGTACTAGAAGGTAATTTCTACAGCTGCGCACAGAGGCTTTATGGCTCTCTCATTCTTCATTTTCTCAGCTTCTCGTTTTGGGGATTTAATTTCTTTCCAATTTTAGCCCTAGGAACAAAAGAGGAATAGAAATGTCTTTTCCTTCTGCGACCTTTGCTGCCGCCCCAGGAGAACTGCCTTCGATTAATGTGCCTGAGGCTTAACAGAGCCGGGACTGTGCAACAAAGAGTACTTGAAACACGGCAGTGCTCTCCTGAAGGGGGAGGAGCACTGTAGTCCCCTCATCAAGAAGCTCCACCCTCAGGTTCCTCCCTTCTCATTCCAGAGATCAAATCCCACCTCCTCGATTTGCTCTCCAAGCCCCCTTCATCACAGGGACCATCTGGCTAAGATCCAGTGCAGCACCAGTTGTTGTCTCTGACAGACCTTTTCTCTGGGTAGCAGGGGGTCCTGTCAGTTTCAGCAGGGCAATGGACTGCACCACGCAGACATAAAATCCCACTACATCTTTAATACCACACAATAGTGACCGAGCCTACCCATTGCAAGCAGGAGTCTCCACTCTCCAGCCCCTTTTGGTCCTGAGCAGGTCCTTGTATGGTGTGCAGCAGGGAACCGGGGCTTGATTCTCTACTCCTGAGGGAATTCTGCACCAAAAACTTAAAAATTCTGTGCCAAAAAAATAAAAATTCTTCACACAATATTTTAAAATTCTGCAAAATTTATTTATCAAATAAATGTGGAAGCTCCAGCATGGCATTGGGGAGCACAGGCCACTGGCTGCACAGAGGTGGGAGATCACTGTGCAGCTCCTCCTCCGGGACATAGACTCAGCGGTGAGGCTGCACCCAACCCTGACACAGCGCAAGGACCGGGCCTGCCCCAGAAACACCCCAGGGCCCTGGCCCTCTATGCCAGGTGCACCAGGTGTGGGCAGGCAGGCTCAGCAAGGCAGGGTCCAAGTGTGGAGGGGCTTAGTAGGAGGGGGGAATCCATGTGTGGGCTGAGAGTATTCTGTGTGGGGCAATCTGGGTGCAGGCGACTCAGTGGGAGATCCTGGTGCATGGGGGGGGGGATCTGGATGCACTTGGGTTTGTTGGGGGGCTCTTGGTGCAATGGGACTCTGCAGGGGGGTCCAGGTGCAGGTAGTTGGGGCTCAACAGGAGGGGTGTCTTGGTGTGAGGGGGATAGAGCTCAGCAGGGGGGTCTGGGTGTGGGGGGATCAGTGGTGGGGTCCAGATGCTGCAGGAGTGGGGCTCAGTGGGGTGGAGATCCAGGTGCAGCTGGTTGGGGCTCAGTATGGTGGGGATCTGGGTGCAGGTGGCTCATTGGGGTGGTGCAGGGGGAGTGGGGTTCGTTGGGGGGTTCTGGGTGCGGGGAAGGAGGTGAGGGTTAGTGGGGGGGTCTGGGTACAAGGGGGTCTGGATGCACGGGGGTTGGGTGGATGGGGGAGCAGCTCCATGTACAGTGATCCCTCCCCCTGCAGCTGAGGAGTGATGGGTGCAGGAAGCGTGCAGGGGTGAGTTTGCAGAACTTTCTACAGCCGGGGAAGAAATCTGGGGGTGAGATGCCATGCAGGGGAAGAGGAAGTCCCGTCCTCCCCAGCCCAGCCGGGACTAGCAGCTGAGCCCGGTGCAGGGTAGGAGCCATCAGCTGGGTCTTCCCCAGTCCTTCCCCCTACCCCACAGTGATTTAGCTCTCTGCTGGCAGCCCTGGGCACCTTACTGCTGGGGAGGGTCAGTGCTCTTGTGGCTTCCTTTTGCTTCCCCATCAGAAAGTCATTTTTCTGCAGGGAACAAAGAAATCTGCGGGAGTCATAAATTCTGAAGATGCGCAGTGGTGCAGAATTCCCCTAGGAGTAATACTCATCATACTGAGGGGCTAAGCCAGCACTCCCCTAGCTGGAATTACTCCAGCATTCCCTGGTTCTTCTCTGCTTCCACTCCTGCTCATTCCTTCCTGTCTTGAGCACATATGCACCATACTCTGCCCCTGAGCTCAGCATGAGCAAACTCTCTGTGACTTTATCACATCCCTAGTTACTCAAGCAACCAAACCCCTTTTGTTAACAAGGAATTCTCTCCCGCAACACACTGCCCTGGTCCTCCTCCCCTGGCACCACTACCAGCTCAGCCCCATCTCCGTCAAGTAGGGAGCAAGCCAAATGCCGGGTGTAGGCTGGGAATTACGCCTCACACACTAAATCCAAAAATAGGACAACACAATCCCTGCAAACTCTGTTGTCTCCAGCCAAATGAACCACATTGCTGTCCAAGATATACTGGGCCAGATTTATCCCTGGCACAGCTCCCTCAGAGTCTCTGGAGTTAGCGGGGACCCATCCTGTTTTTTTCTTTCATTGGAGTTAGAGCTTCATTAACAGCCCAGGTGACCAAAGTGCACAGATCACCCACTGAACAACTACATGTAAACTCTCTCCAACAGCATGGGCCTCAGCAATGACCAGGAAGGAACCACTCCAGGCCAGAGGGTGCCCACCAGGGTCTCAATAGTGCAGGCCATTTGGGGCCAATTTGCTGGTTCAAACACTTGCCCAATAAGGAAATGGATGGAGACCAACAGTGGCCCTCACATAAGCCACCAGATGGCCATGACTTTCCATTCCTGCCAGCCTGACCTGGGTTTCAGAAGGTAACCTAGGAGTGGAATCCCTGGGGCTGTTTCATTCCCCCAGCCTGTGGTTCTGGAATCAGGACCGCTGGCAAGAATGTTCCCCTCCCAAGTTAGAAGGGTGCAGCTTTTACTAGCAATGAGGGAGGAAAGAAAGGGATGGGTGAGAGAACCCTGCGAATGGAGGAGGACTGGTCCGTGTTACAGTAGAGAAGAGACATGTCTGGTCTGGAATGAATACAAAGGGGGTTCTCTATTGAGGCTACTGGACACAGCCAGACCCTGTGGTCTCTCTAGTTCACTAATGCAATCCCACAGGGCCACCCTGAGGCTTGGCACTACAGTATTAATAGAGGAAGAGGAAACAGGAGCAAAGGAGGCGATGAAAGAGTAATGCAAAGGTGACCTGATAATCTAGTGTCACTAAAGAATACACCAAGCCAGAATGACAGAAACAGGAATGCCTCCCTCCCAGGTCTCTTCTAGGAACAACAAAGCCTTGCTGTCTCCCTGACTACTGCTCTGTGCTGCGGGACAGTGCAGACCTCTGAGGCTGTTGCTTTTGCTTGGGAGCAGCAATGCAGAAGAAATCATCTTGCAGAACAAGGCTCACCAAGACTGGCCTTGCCACATGGGGCCATCAACTCCAGACATCCAATCCCAAGAAAACCCATGTGCTTTTGCTGGTGGGAAAAAAGAGACCAGAAGAGCATCCCCTGCCAGCACAGTCCAAGGCGCAGGGGCTGGGGACGGGCGGGGGTGAAGAGAGGAAAGCTGCTGCTGCCTCCTCCAGCATCAAATCTGCATCTAAGAGAGTGAGAGAGACAAGGGCCAGGAGCTCAGGCACATCTTAACAGCTCTCAGCAAAGCCGCTTTTCTCCTCTCGACTGGTTTTGACTTGGGGATGTTTCTTGTTTTCTTTCATTGCATGTCCGCCTGTGACAGCCACAATGTGTTTTCATAGTGACTAGCGGGAGAGAGCACAGTCCAGGGGACAGAGGGGAAGAAGAGAGCTTTTCCTCTCTCCATTTCATTCACGCCCTGGGAGGAAGGGCTTTTGTTAAGAATGAGCCACTGGTAGCAGGGAAAGACACTCCATAAACAATAAGGACCTGAAAGGAAAGGGGCTTGGGAATCATTTCGGAGCTGGGGGCCAGATCCTCAGCTGGGATACACTAGCTCAGCTCCATTGACTTCAGCATTCACCAGCTGATCAACAAACACCGTATAATTAAAGAGTTTCTGAAAACCCATGCAGGGCAGCAGAGGAAAAGGCACATTATTCTGGAAGCGATTCCACGTGACAGGACATTTTCTCCCCTTGTAGACAGAATGTCAACAGAAATCATTTCAGACAAGCACTCGTAAAGGTCTTTTGGCCACATACGTATACAGACAGGTTAGCAAGTGAACACATGCATGCAGCTTCAGGAGCAGCACTCACCACCTTTCCCTCCAGAAACACAGGCCGCTGCCACTAAACTAATTAAAATGAATAAACTAAATAAAATTAATAACTAACTTTTAAATAGCCCGTTTCATCACAAGATCTCAAAGCACTTTGCAAAAGAGGGCAAATTCATTATCCCCATTTCACAGCGGGGAAACTCAGGCACAAAGCAGGCACAGCCAAAATGTTCATACTTGTGTTTCTACAGTCAATGGGTTAAATAAGTGGCCTGGTTTTCAGAAGTCAATGGGAGTTTCAGTGGCTCAACATCAGCAGATTCTGACATTGAGTAGCACCTTGCTCCACAAGTGGCCCCATTAACTGCAGTGGGCCACTTACAGAATATGGTATATTCAGAATTTGGCCTAAAGCAACTTGCCCAAGCTCACACAGACAGTCTTCTCTTTGAATGTCAAGTTACTTATTTAAGAGCCTAGACTATGGAGGTTGGCCTCAAAGGTCAGGCACACAAGTTTGAAAATTTTGGCTTATATTTATTTGTCAAAAGCATACTGTAGTGTGTGCGCACACGAGAGAGAATATCTTAAATATAGTTTGAACATTATAAAATGTGGGTATTGTTGTTGGCATCCTTTCGTCTACGAGAGACGGTGGAAACTGCAGCCTGTGATGTAAATGGTTTGCAATGTCTCATGTGACTGAATAGTCCAATCCGAGATTTGCATGATCTTTGGCAGCTATTGCAAATGTATGTATCTTGGTTGGGAACTGCTTGCTTCCTATGGGCTCTTTTCTCTTCAAGCTGTAGGAGCCAACTCCTTTATGATTTTTAAATATACAATGTGCCACTTTACAAAAAAGGGACAATTTGATATAATGCTCAACATATTTTATATTATAGCCCATTGTAAATGGATGCACAATAAATTTGAACGTATATATAATACGTGAATAATTCTGCCATTAAATAAATCATGAGAGCACCCTCATCATGAATACTGTGTTCAGTTCTGGTCGCCCATCGCTGCAAAAATGTTTCCAAAATAGAAGAGGTCCAGAAAGAGACAGCAAAATGACTGGGGGCACAGAAAAACTTCAACACGAGGTGAGAGTGAAAGGACTGGGGCCTTTTCATTTAGAGATGATGGCAGAGGTCTATGAAATAATGAACAGTAAGGAGATGGTAGATTGGAGCACTTGTATTTATTTTTTCTCATAATATTTAAGAATAAAGGGACATTCCATACCATTGAAAGGAATACAAACACAATATATAGTTAACCTGTGAAACTCCATGCCACAAGATAACACAAGGTCAAGAAAAGGATGGATGTTTAAGTAGACAATGAGAACAATCCACAGTAACATTAGATAGGATCAAAATAAAAGGACAGAAGCCTCCTTGTTTCATGGTATAAGCCAACCACTAACTCACTGCAGTTAGGAAGAAAATTCTTCTATGAGCAGGTTATTACACTACAAGGTTTCTTGCATGTTTCTTTGAAACAGCTAGTGCTGGCCCCTGCCAGAGACGATATATATGACTAGATGGGCCACTGGTATGATGGGGCCTCTGAGCCCAGGCATAATCTCCTGCACCTGATGCTGCTGCAGCACACTGGAGGGAAATGACACTTGTCCCTGTCAAGGTGTATTATTTCCCCACTACCCCATCTCCTATCAGGATCCATGATTGGTTCATGACATTGTATATGTAACCCTTCTGCCCCTCTGAGTTAGCAGCAACAAGGGCCGGGTTCAGTATCTAGGGGTTCCGTTTCAATAACGCAATGCAAAACCGGCTCGAGCCCCACCCAGTGACCTAAGACAATTACATACCACCCCCGGGTGCCTCTAGGAGGCAATACTTCCCCTCTCGCAAGCACAGAGTCTGAGTGTAGCAAAAGCCTTTTAATAAAGGAGGGAAATAATGTGGCATTATGTTGGGGAAACACCACAAACAGGATTCATAACACAAACCATGAGCAAAAGACCCACCTCCAAGTAAGTTTGGCAGTGTCCTTTTCCCCTCAGGGTCTTAAGTCCAATCACCCCAAAGTCCAACAACCCAAAAGTCTCTGTCCCTGGTCAGTGCCGCCCCAGAGTTCAAAAGTTTATCTGCAGAGTTTTACCCCCCTCTCCAGCCTGGGTGGAAATGGGTGGGGCACACGGGGTGTTAAGGGGCACCTTTCGTGGTCTGAGGCCGACTCCCCCGCCTCTCCGTGGAGTTCTGCTGCAGCCTTCACCACGAATGGCTCCGCTCTACCAGCTGTGCCGCTCCACTCCACCAGCCATCCCATGAACCACTCCAGCTGCCCCCGCAAACTGCTCAGCTCACTGTTCCACAAACTGCTCTACTCTGCCGGCTGCTTAGCAATATATCTTCAGGCTCCCCCACTAGTTAACACAGCACTCAGTGATCTCAGCTCAGCAACTTTAGCTCTTTTAGTGATTTCAGCTTGTAGTAGGGGAGCCCCAGTGCTGGGGCACTATTGGCCCAAAGCAAATTCAGCTCAGCAATCTCTAGCTAGACTCCTAATTGAAGCAAAATTAGCTCTGCTATGCAACAGTAGAGAGAGAGAGAGTAATGCAATTGGTGTTCCAGGCCCCCAAAAGGGGTTCATACCATCAGATACACATACCTGTCCCCCAACCTCTCTCAATTCACTGGGTTTTAGAACCCATGTCCCTTGTCTAGCGAATGCTACTTAGGTGATGGTGAGACCCTCTGTCATAAAACAGTTTCATTGTCCTTGATTCACATAATCAGGGTAACAACACTTTATTCCTCCTGCCCCAATAACAGAGAAACTGGGGATCACACAGCAGCCAAATTGACCATTTTGGGCTGCTGTGGGCTCATGCTAGGTGGGGTGGGTGTGCCTATGCAAACAAGATCAGCCCTTGAAGTTCTTTTCCACACTCGCCACAATTCACCACCAGATGTCAGGGTAGAGCTCATCCTGACTCTGCTTACATCTACAAACAATACAAATCTATTTATGGAAGTTAGGTGCCAAATCCCATTGACTAACCCCATTAACTGGCGGCAATAGTAGACTGTTAACCTCTCAGTGGACTAGTCACAAGAGGAGAATTCAATTTAAGAGGGAGGTTGTGGAATCCCTGCCATTGGAGGTCTTTAAGAGCAGGTTAGACAATCACCTGTCCAGATAATACTTAGGACTATCTTGAGAGCAGGGGACTGGACTAGATGACCTCTCGGGGTCCCTTCCAGTCCTACAATGCTATGAAGAGCGGAAGGATGATTCAATAGTTAGGGTGCTAGCCTGGGGTTTGGAGACACCCAGGTTCAGTTCCTTGCACAGCAAAAAACTTCTTGTGGACTCTTGGGCAGATCACTTAGCCTCTCCGTGCTTCACTTCCCCATTTGTAACCTGGGGACAATAGTACTGCCTAGCTTCACATTAACAATGCATTAAAAATTGTGAAGTGCTCAGATACTACAGCAAGAGGGGCCATAAAAGTACCTTTGACAGATAGTGTGTTGGGGACTGTAAGTGTGGGGGGTTGCAAATGCACTTATTGCACTGGGTTTGGGCAATCTGTCCTCTTAAGTACTCTAGAGTATATTAAAACACACAGTGATAAAGGAAGCAATATAATGAATGAAATAAATATCATGCTCTAGTAAAGTCGGGGCTAGTGAAAGCCTTAGGGTATTATCAAGGAGAATCTTGCATCAGATTGCCCTCTAATTGCATTGAAAGATTTGTCTTTAACCATTTGTCTAATGCAGTTTTGTTTTGGCTAGTCAATAGCTTCCTGAAATAGTATCCTTGTCTGTTTTCTAAGGCTGCAGATTTCATTCTCCTCGTTCTGGATCATGGATCTGACTCCATCCTAGTTATGGTTCCAGTGACTTCCAAAGACTTGAGACCAGAAACTCACATATAAAAGAGTGGCTGCCGGTCTCCCCCAAAATCAGATCTGTACATCCAAACACCAAGAGGCCCAATGTCTCTCACCAGAGGCCAGTTTATCATCTATCAATTGCAGAGAAAATTCCTTCAGGCTGCCAGCATTATAACTGTACTGTCAGTTCCAGCAAAGTTGCATGATGGGCTGGCTGAGATAATTAATCACTTCCTTCTCCCTGGTGCAATGGCATGTCACTGTCTAGAATTAGGTGTCCTCCAGCCAGACTGGAAGAGAGCCATCAGGACTGTAAACCTAGATATGCATATGGCACCATTTCCTGCCTTGTTCTTTACTCCAACCTGGAAGGCTCAGCATAAAAGAAGCAGGAGTTAAAAAGACTTCCAGGAAGCATCTCGAGAGACGCCCGACAATGATGTTGGTTATACTGAATGAGAGAGTTCAGCATGTTCTACAATTATGTGTCTTTAATTTTTCAGCCCAGATAAAGTAAAGCAATATCTGTCAAATCCCTCCAAGGGACAGTCTGCTGCTGTGCTCATTTCACTCAGTGTAGTGAAGGTTTCAGAGTGGTAGCTGTGTTAATCTGTATCTGCAAATAGAACAAGGAGTCCTTGTGGCACCTTAGAGACTAACAAATTTATTTGGGCATAAGCTTTCATGGGCTAGAACCCACTTCATCAGATGTAGTGCAGGTTATAGAATGGGAAGCCCTTTGCTTACCGTACACAGACCATGACATTTACATACATTTAATTACAGCTGGTATTCCAGTGCCTTTTGCTAGAACTGATCTCACTGATAAAAAGTGACCATGTCAGCTTGCAAGCCAAGGGTCAGAGTAAGTGTTTGGTTGGGCGTTGCAAAGGAGTATAGATGCCGAATATGTATAATCACTAGGACTGGGATCTCACCAGATATTACATGCTATGTAGGGTCAGTGCTTGGATGAGAAACAACTAAAGAAACCCCCAGGTGCTCCATGATGTGCAGAGAGGCCCAAGTCTCAAGGATCAGATACTGATTTGAATTTCCCCCGGATTTGGGACATATTGGATGTAGTGTTTTGACTGGGGCTAATCTACTGTAGGAAGTAGAATAGACAATGCAGTAGGTTTGGTTTAGGTTCTGAATTAATATTGCACCAGTGCACCAGTTTGGTGCTAACAGGTACTATGCTCCTGGATGTGCCGTACTTTGGATGAGAAGTAAAACTGTGGCCATTAGTGGTTCTATAGCACTATTCATAATTACATTCAACCTCTCTAACCATGCTACTCCCTTCCCAGCAGTTTCAATTGCATAGGATAGCCTTGACTTCCTGTCCAAAACCACTGTGTGGTGAAGCGGTGCACAATTACACTGCTCCTCAGTTCCACTTGAGCCAGGGATTATAAATATACAGGGTGAAATGTTGCTCACACAAAAATCAATGGGAAAATTCTCATTGATTTAAATGAGGCCAGGATTTCACCCGTCTAACCCATGGTGGTGCGGTGTGTTCCCATTTTATCTGGACGAGATTGGGATGGGAAGAAGAGCTGGGTCTAGCCTATAGAACTCATTCCTGGCAGAGACAATATTGACTGCAGTCCTCATCAGAACAGATGACGCAAAACTGGGAGGTGTTACCAATATGGAGGAGGATCAGAATATCAGACAAGATGATCTGGGTGACCTTGAAAACTGGAGTAATAGAAATGGGATGAAATTTAATAGTACAAAGTGCAAGGTCATGTACTTAGGGACTAAGAAGAAGAATTTTTGCTATAAACTGGGGATTTATCAGTTGGAAGAGACAGAGGAGGAGAAGGACATAGGTGTATTGGTTGATCACAGGATGATTATGAGCTGCCAATGTGATGCAGCCGTGAAAATGGCTAATGCAGTCCTAGGATGCATCAGGCGAGGTATTTCCAAAAGAGACAGGGAAGTGTTATTGCCGTTTTACAAGGCATCGGTGAGACCTCATTTGGAATGCTGTGTGCAGTTCTGGTCTCCCATGTTTAAGAAAGATGAATTCAAACTGGAACAGGTGCAGAGAAGAGCTATTGGGATGATCCGAGGAATGGAAAACCAACCTTTTGAGAGGAGTCTCAAAGAGCGTGGCTTGTTTAGCCTAGCCAAGCGAAGGCTGAGGGGAGATATGATTGCTCTCTATAAAGACATCAGAGGGATAAATACCAGGGAGAGAGAGGAGTTATTTAAGTTAAGTGCCAATGTGGACACAAGAACAAATGGATATAAATTGGCCATCAACAAGATTAAGCTTGAAATTAGAGGAAGGTTTCTAACCATCAGAGGAGTGAAATTGTGGAACAGCCTTCCCAGGGGAGTAGTGGGGCAAAAAAACCTAACTGGCTTCAAGACTGAGCTTGATAAGTTTATGGAGGGGATGGTATGAGGAGACTGCCTACAATGGCATGTAGCCAGCCTGCAACTGCTATCAGCAAATGTCTCCAACAGCCGGTGCTGGGACACTAGAAGTGGAGGGCTCTGAGTTACTACAGAGAATTATTTCCTAGGTGTCTGCCTGGTGGGTCTTGCCTACATGCTCAGGGTCTAACTGATCGCCCTATTTTGGGTTGGGAAGGAATTTTCCTCCCGGTAGGATCGGCAGAGACCCTGGGTTTTTTTGCCTTCCTCTGTAGCACAGGGCACAGGTCACTTGCAGGTTTAAACTAGTGTAAATGGTGGATTCTCTGAAACTTGAAGGCTTTAAATCATGGTTTGAGGACTGCAGTAACTCAGCCAGAGGTTAGGGGTCTATTGCAGGAGTCAGTGGGCAAGGTTCTGTGGCCTGCAATGTGTGGGAGGTCAGACTGAATGATCATGGTGGCCCCTTCTGACCTTAAAGTCCATGAGTCTAACTAAACATTAACCTCAGTTATTTGATTTAGTTTCCCTCCCTGTTACTAACACACACACACACACACACACACACTTACTTTTATTATTAAACATTTATAATGCAGTAGCATCTAATTGCCACAATCAAGTTGGCCCCATTGCACTAGGTGTTGTACAAACAAATAATGAATGACAATCCTTGTCCCAAAGGAGCATTCAGTCTAAAAGACAAGACATAACTGGTGGCTAAGACAAGCAAGTGAGATGGTGTGGAGTGGGGAGACAGGCTAACAAATAAATATAACAAGATGTACATAGTTCACAACAGACATATCACACGCATCTTCAGTTGGTCAGACCCACAGACAAGTACACACCTCCAAACATGAAACAAACCTTATAGACTAGTCAAGTTATTTCTGCTACAGGCTGGAAAGGAAGAAAGAAAAAAGCTATTGTAGTTTCTATTTAAAATGCTTAGGAGACCCTCAGATATTATAGGGATTAAGGGGACAAGGCATGTGTGTGTGTGTGTGTGTATATATATATATATATATATTTAAAGTTTGTACAGGGATTTGAGATCCTTCAGTAATGGGATAAAAAGTGCTATATAGATCTAGGATATTTATTATAAAGACAACCAGAAAGTGCTTGAGTATAAAATAACATACAGTGGAACCTCAGATTTACAAACACCAGAGTTACAAACTGACCGGTCAACCACACACCTCATTTGGAACCAGAAGTACGCAATCAGGCAGCAGCAGAGACCAAAAAAACAAAACCAAAAAGCAAATACAGTACAGAACTGTGTTAAATGTAAACTACTAAAAAAATAAAGGGAAAGTTTTTAAAAAAGATTTGACAAGGTAAGGAAACTGCTTCTGTGCTTATTTCATTTAAATTAAGATGGTTAAAGCAGCATTTTTCTTCTGCATAGTAATGTTTCAAAGCTGCATTAAAGTCAATGTTCAGTGAAAACTTGTGAGTTATGAACATTTCAGAGTTATGAACAACCTCCAATCCCGAGGTCTTCGTAATGCTGAGGTTCTTCTATACACCATCATATTAAATATTAAAGTTCTGCCTCTGATGATTAATCTGGAGTAAAGGCAGGATGGGAACTGGTTTATGACACCCCTTTCATTGAGGGCCAGGCAGCTATTGTCTCAAATGGTGTTATTGCTAAAACATGCCAATTGCAACGAAAAGTTTTAAACCATCTGAGAATTCAGAGGGCTGGATTCTTAGCCAGTGTAAATAGACACAGCTCTACTGGTGACAAGGGAGCTACACTGATCTACAGCAGCTGAGAACCTGGCCCAAGGATTCTGCAAGCATTCAGCTGGCTGCAATAGACAGCTTTCCTTTTAATCGTGGTCTGAAGGCTAGTGGTGAAATATCAGATCACACTTAAAACTTTATGAGTTACCTCCTAACCTGCCCATAATACAGACTGTGACCTCCCGACGACCTGTGATCCTGGTGATGCATTTGGAGTAGACACTGATATTGATGTTTATCTGATGGCACACCCTCATGGAACTACTTACGCATGCCTGAATACCCTGGCTGCTCATCATGTACCCATCCAGGAGATACTACGTCAGCACGAATCAGACACTGGACTGCTGACTTCATAGCGTCTCCTCTTCACACAATGTGCACTGGTAGCTCAGCTGAGAGAGAACTATTATACTGTGTCTAAGCAGAACTGCTGCATCCACAACAGCAATACACCTAGGGAGCAGTCAATTCACCCCATCACCCTTTCAATAATGTGGTTTGTTCTTCCAACCAAACTATTGCACTGGGAATCAAAGGATCAGCTACCTCCCTCAGTAAGGACTGTGGGATTCAGCCTATCACCAGTAACCCCCCACTTAAAGAGCAAACATAGTTATTTATCAGCTAGGAACCCAATCTGTATGGCACCTTCACTAAACAGTTATAGTTTAAAGACTGGCTCTGCTAATCAGCTCTGAGAGAACCATCTCAACCTGGCAGCTGTCATATTTCAGCACATACGCTAGTCAGTTCACCAAACTCCCTGCTGACCAGCGGGAACATGCACTTGGAGCTATAAGTAACTATCCCTATACCACAGGCAACTGTTTGGTGGTTGTCAATAATACTGGTCTAGGATGTTGAGAAAAATGGGTGCAGTTTTCCTTTGCAGCAAAGTTCACATGGTGAGAAGTTATATCACCCTGCAGAAACTGTGCACTGTCTAAAAGTAATTAAATTCCAAGCGGCATCCCTGAGCCTTGGGTTGGGTTGCACTGCTCTAGTATCTCCTGCAGGCTATATGGAAACCCAATGTCAGAGACAGCAGCCAATTTCCACCTAGCTTTAACACTGGTTTAACAATCAGAAGACAAACTTAACTGTAATATTTTACATTAAATTGCCAAGGCAGTCTCCCAGGAAGGAACTTTTGACCCTATCTGGAGGAGGAGAGCCCAACACAAATTATTTACTATTTGAGACTCATTAATACAGAGAAAATGACTGAAAAAGATTGTAAAGCCAAAAAGCAAATGGGGAAATGCACATGAATATCAAGCACAGAAGCATGCCATCCTGTTTATTGGATGTTACCAGAGGGGGAGAGGAAGCCAGTAATAACAATAGAGAGAGCAATGTGGTCTGGGCATAGCACTGTGAGCCTGGAACTCCTGAGTCTTAACTCTAGCACTGACTCACATCTCAGTTTCCCCATCTACACTTTAGTCCTAACTCACAACAGCCCTGCTATATCACATCACTGGGCCTCTCTTGCTAACCTGCTGCCATTTGTGCTGAATTTTGCCAAACTACGCAGTAACTGTGTAATGTGCATACAGGAATTGCCATACGAATCTGACCAGTCGGCCATCTAATCCACTATCCCATCTGACAGAGGCCAGTACCAGCTACTTCAGAGGAAGGTACAAGAAACCCTGCAATAGACAGCTATGTGATAACTTGCCCCCCAGTTTCTTCCTAACCCCTCTTCATTAGTGGTTGGCCAACAGCCTGAAGCATGAGGATTTATATCCTTTCTAAAAGGGTTTTTATATTCCTTCTAACATGGGTTTTATCCGAGCTAATGATACTGTGCATGTTCTCATTATCCATATGTGGTTTATGCAGGGGGCACTGTAATGCTTTCAGTATTAATTTTCCACCCTACTCCTTATGGAGCCTAACATTTTGCTTGCCTTTTTGACTGCTGCTGCTGCACACTGAGCAGAGGTTTTTATTGAACAGTACATAGTTGCGCTGGTCGTTTTCCATGAGCAGTCACCATTAATTTAGAACTCAGCAATGTTTATGAGTAGTACAAATTAGTCTTTCCAACATGCATTTGTCGGCAGTCAGTTTCCTCCGACATCGGATTTCCCATTCATTTACCTTGGTTAGGTCCCTCTGAAGTTCCTCACAGCCTTCTCTGGCATTGACTAATTTGAATCATTGTGTATCACCTACAAATGTTGACACCTCACAGCTCACCCTGTTTTCTAGATCATTGATCACTGGATATCTGTGGCATTCCACTGTTAACCTTTTGCCATTTGAAAACTGAACCTTTACTCCTACTTTTTGTTTTCTGTCTTGTTTTCACTTGGACTATTCATCAGTAGGTCTCCAGAAAGACAAGGTGAAAATATTCATGGAGACAGTGTTACCTAGTGAATAGAGCATTAGACTGGGACTCAAGAGACCTGGATTCTATTCCTCACTTGGCAACTGGCCTGATGGGTGACCTCAAATAAGTCACTTCCCTCCCCATCCCTCAGTTTCTCTATCTGTAAAATGGGATAATGATACTGACCTCCTCAGTAAAGCACTTTGTGATCTACTGATGAAAGATACTAAATGAGAGACAGGTATTAATTATTATTATTATTATTACTAAACCCTCACATCACCTACTCGCCAATATGGATTTCCATACCCACCTCGACAAGTCCTTGGCTAACAAACATGGCCAGTTCATCCAAACCTGTTAAAGCATAACCAGGTAGTCCAAATTTCAAAACTATTATGAATTATGAAAACATACACAGAAGACCAAACCCATTTACAATCGGCTCAGTTCAAGCTCAGCATCTTTCATTCTATAGCAATTTCAGGCCTATTCTGAGTATAGGACGGTTCTTTGTTTACTGCAGTCATGTGAGGCGGTAAATGCTCACTTATCAATGGTGCCCACTACATCTGCCAGCAAGAAACATGAGTTATGATAACTCTGCAATCAGCCATAGTCAGAGAGCAGATGCCTGCAAATGTAATTTTTAATTTCCTTTGCTGGGGATAATGTTTCCTTGTCTTAGAGATGTTGCGTTCCAGTTGTCATGGCAACTTTCTGGTTCCATTTGGGATGTCATTTTTCACCACATCTCTTCAGAACAAGACCACCTCTTGTCAGAACTTTTAGAGAAAACTTCTCAGATACTGCTTCATTGCCATGTTTCTCTGCTCAGTCACAGCCTGCTAAGGAGAAAGCTGTCTCCAGAAATATGTTGGCTGCCAAGCTGCCTTTTCTCAGCTTCTCTTTCCAGCCAGCAGTCTTATTTTTTTCTGCCACATGCATATTAGCCAGCACCTGCTCTTTTTTCTTTCCCCTTCTGTTCCTCTTCCGCCTCCTCCCCCCCTTAAAGTAATTGTAGTGTGAGAAGTGATTGTTCAAGTTGTCATGATATCCACACCTGGTTTGTTTCTGATTGGCACAGACACCATTAAATCTGTGCCTTTTCACAAGGGCAAAATGTGGCTGCTAGACCTGATCCTGTAACAACAGCTGATGGACCCGCCAAGGTCCTAAGTACCAGACTCAGCCTTAGCCCTGTTTTTTTAGGGAGGCTGTGCACTGCTACGCCTTTACACACAGACCCTTCAGCTGCTGCAGGGAATGCCTACTAGGGCTGCATAACCAGATTTCATAGGAACCAAAACACCTTGGGATCTGTGTTCGCTTATCAGGGGATTTCCTTTTGGTTTGTCTTAGAGAGCCATTTATGGGTCTGACCATGCTTCCATCATCCAGAATCCAACATATTGCAAGGAGGACTGCCCTGAGATCCACCTGGCATAGGGGGATGTTAGCAAGTCAGTTACAGACCTCACTCACAATCTACATCAACTACATCCCCAACCTCAAACCCTTAGGCGGCTCTAGCTTAGGCCAGCTGTCTACAGCCCCTATGGGATCATATGGCACTGGAGAGTCGGAAAGCACAGCTGTGCTCTGCTCTACCTCCACCCCACCTCGACTTTTCCCCTGCTGCAGGGGGAGCAGGGGAACAGTTCAAGTAAAAAGCCAGCATAGCTGGGTCTTATATGCTAAACACTGACTAAGGCAATTCTAGCCTGGGCAGGAAGGGCCAGGATCCACAAGGACAATGCAAAGGGACCAGAACAGGGGGAGACAATCAGGCCCAAGGTCTTGCATTCTTTTGGCCCCATAAATGGTTTCACAGTTCAGTGCAACTGCACCTGGGCTCCCTTTCTGTGGTCCCTTGAGGGCAACCACCCTAGGCTCCCAATTCCTCAGCCATCATCCCTCTTGAGTAGATACCTGTGTCTCTCTCCCTCCTGACTACGGTTCTTCCAGGTTGCACAGTTCCCTGCCTATGCTGTGATAGCCCCAGCAAGCCAGACTGCATAAATTGGCCAGCATCTGTGCTTTGCTTTTTCTCCCAAGACTATGAATAGAGTAATGGCCCAAAGTTTATAAATTACCTCTCAGCTCTTTCTAAGCAAGCACATTTATGAGGAGAGACTGTAGGCTAGATGAGCTAGTGATCCCTTCTGGCCTTGAACTCTATGACTCTGTAACAGGTGATCAGCAGACAATGGCCCTGTCCTCAGGGCATAGCTGCAAAAGGCTCGGTTTTGCACTACGGAAGATGGGGAATTTGCACTCACCTCTGCCTAGACATTCTCCAGGAAAACCACTTCACAGTCTTGATTCCAAGAGTCTATTCTTTTCTGGCCCCTTGTTCAATATAGGCCTTTGAACCCCCAGATCTCACCTCTGTCACATCTTCCCCCTCAAGAGATTACATACAACCCTTGCGCACAATAATACATAAACCATTAATTTGATACGATGGACCCCAAAGAAACTTAAACTTAATTCAGCAAGGTCTCCCAAGGATATTGCAGGAAATTGCCGTACGTCTAACAAAGAGATCCTTGCAGCAGTGAAAACCCCACTCAAAGAAACAGAACTACTGGAATCATACCACCAAACTTCTTTGGAAGTAGGGACCATGTCTGGTTCTATGTCTGCACAGTGCACAGGGAGCTGAATAGGATGGGGGCCTCTGAAAGCTACTAAAATATTTATCTTAAAAAGTGACCATGGACCACACAACATACAAATTGAGCATACCTCATCGATTCAGTGACAGTTACATATCCTCCCCATCCCATAGAGAATGTTTCCTTAACCTGGGATCCAGCAAGACACATGGGCTCAGGTTGCGTGGTACCACTGATGCCAGACTTCATATCAATGGAATCACCCGACCAGCCATTAATCAGACATCATCCATAGGCATTTTTACTGAAAAGTCTCAGCCAATTAGTGAAGTATATGGAGGGCCACGTGCTTCCATAACATGAGATAAATATTCATGGCAACAGTTTTGGAGGGAGCGAGACTTGGTCTTTGTCTACCCACAGTAGCGGTATCAACTTAAACAAAAGGTGTGGGTTTAAACCAGTTTAACTAAACTGGTAGAGAAGGCCGTGTGGAGACTTATTTCAATTTAAAAGGGGCTTATTTTGGTTTACCTTAAGTCAGTTAGGAATCAGTTTAAGCTAAACTGAAATAAGCCCCTTTTAAACTGAAAATACACCCATCTTAAACCGAAATCTAAGTGTCCACATAAGAGTTTGCTGGTTTAGCTAAAATGGGGGGTTTAAATTATTTCAGTTAAACTGGTGCTATTTGTTTATGCCTTAACATACAGCTCAGCTGGCCCTTGCACAAAGAACCTCTTGAATGCATACTGGATGAGACTCACAAGCTCTGTGCTGCGTTGGCCCTGAAAAGTGCCCTGGAGCAATCTTTTGCCATCCAGCCAGCAGCACCTTGGCAAGGATGGTGTCTGTCTTGGGAAATGCTCTAAGTCAGTGGTTCTCAAAGCCGGTCTGCTGCTTGTTCAGGGAAAGCCCCTGGTGGGCTGGGCCGGTTTGTTTACCTGCCGTGTCTGCAGGTTCGGCCAATTGCGGCTTCCACTGGCCTTGGTTTGCCGCTCCAGGCCAATGGGGGCTGCGGGAAGCGGCGCGGGCCGAGGAATGTGCTGGCCGCCCTTCCCGCAGCCCCCATTGGCCTGGAGTGGCGAACCAAGGCCAGTGGGAGCCATGATTGGCTGAACCTGCGGACGTGGCAGGTAAAAATACCGGCCCAGCCCGCCAGGAGCTTTCCCTGAACAAGCGGCAGACCGGCTTTGAGAACCACTGCTCTAAGATTCCAGAGCCAGCTCCTCAGCTCGTGTAAATTGGTGTAGCTCCATTGACTTCAACAGGGCAATGTTGATTTATACCAGCTGAGAATCTGGTCACCATTTTTAATATGAGAGTGACCTCAGTGTAAGACTGTGGCATGGTTCAAATGGCAAAAAAACAAATAAAAATCCTCCAATCTTCGGAAGTTTCCTTCCTCAGCATTTATTCCAAAGGGTTAGACTCAGGTTCTCAACAAGAACATCCCTCAGCCCGCATCGCTTCCCGCAGCCCCCATTGGCCTGGAGCAGCGAACCGTGGCCAGTGGGAGCCGCGATCGGCCGAACCTGCGGACGCGGCAGGTAAACAAACCGGCCCGGCCCACCAGGGGCTTTCCCTGAACAAGCGGCCGACCGGCTTTGAGAATCACTGCCACATAGAACACATATCAAGGATCCTTATTTGAGTTCTCCTTCTGAAGGCAGCAACTAGCAACCAGATGGACAGACATTAAATCTGACACATGGATGAAATTCAGCAGTAAGCCCACATCCAGATAGCCCCTATCACTGAGCGCTATTATAGCCTCTAACTTCTTCATTGTTAACTGGAGCGGTGAGGAGCTGCAGCTTCTAAAGCAGCAATGCAGGGCAATTTAATCATGGCTAAAACTTCCGTCATGTTATCCTCATCAATACCCATCCCTTGAAAGAGGCTGCTTTCAAAATCAAGTGCCTCATTTTGCCTTTGTCATTAACACAAACTGACTTGTTTTCATCATTAAAGCCTCAACCTCATTCCTATGCACTTTCTCCCTACAGCGCTCAGATCTCTGGGCAGTATTTGCTCCCCCGTTTGCTTTTCAGTGTTTTAATGACATGAAGGTTGTGACTAGCCCTGCAGAGGCACACAAAGGGAGGGGGTGGGGAGAGGCTGCAAACAGTCTTTTCCACCCCTTTTGCCTGGGTGCACGGAGCTAGTCACAATCACATCCCCTGTGCACGAAGCCTGTGTGAAGATAATGCTCTCAGTGGTGCCAGGAGCCACTCTGGCTAGTTCTCCCAGGCCAGAAACAATTCCTCTAGTTCCGCTCCCACAGGGACAATGCTCCTGTATAACATATGGGCACTGCTCAGTGATTAGAGCCCACTGAAATCACACACAAACAGTTGTTTGGTTCGATCATATTCATTACTAGTAAACTGCAAACTTCCATCTGGGTTTTTGGTCTCTCTCACACACACACACACACACACACACACACGCACACCCAGCATGACTCTTCGTTTCCTCCCCCTATCAAAACAGGAATCCTGGACCTCAATGATTATTCTCCCCATAGACAGCCAGTAAACCTGCCTGTCTGAAAGTAGTGCTAGACATATGATACCGTACTAGATGGTGTCATTCTTTTAGTTTACTTTCTCTTGGATGCAGGTCAGACAACTAATGTCATCTCCAAAATCCTGGATGTAAAAACATAAAGCTTAATTGCCTTGAACAGGGCTTTTTCTATTGGCTTCAACAGAAGGGCCATAAATATTAATACATCTATAATTAGCCCCTTTAAATTATACATACAAAATTAAACCTCTTCCCGGGAATAAATCAGTCAGGATACGATGTTGGTTTTTTGCATCTATATCAAAATACCAACATAATAACTAGAGTTTTCAAGGAGAACGATGGAAGGAGGTTAAAATATTTTAATATGGTTTGAACGTTCAGGTAGGTTGCACAAGATTAGGCAGATCACTGTGTAACTGTTATCCTCATTTTCCCTCCTATTGTTCATTTAATGTACCGATTGAATCTTGTCAAAGTAGATTCTAGGTTCTTTGAGGCATGCAGATCATGTCACCTTATATTTGTGTGTTGTGCCCAGCAGATAAGGGCCAGCCGACTGTATTGTGTCTGATCCTGATTGGGGCCTCGAGCCATTATTAGAATATAAATAATAAAAGTAATGCCCATTAAACAAAATGCCAATACCTTCATCATCTCTCCTCTATAGTCTGAAATGAGAAGGCCTCATCTGCAGTCTGTTCACGCCAAAGCAATCTCTCGTGTAGTTAAAAGCCTTCTTGTATGAGAATCACATCCGCTTTCCTGATCTGCAAGTTAATTATATGTAGCTTCCCTTGCCAAAGTAGACTTAATGTTATTAACATTACATGACATAAAGGGAACTGATCAGGAAGCCTCTCTCACAGCAATTCAAAGTAAGTGCGCGGGGGGGGGAAGAGAATCAGATTTTACACTTTTTTCTTTAACTGTTCCATGTGAAGGGAGAGATGATCTTCTCCCAGAAACAGCAGGTGTTCCAGAATTCTCAGACTCACCTCCCAAAAAGAATTAAGGCCCTGATCCTGCAAAGACTTATGCACATAACTTTATGCACGTGTGTAGTCTATTCAATCTCTTTGACATAAATGGGACTATCACACGCATAAAGTGAAGCATGTGTGTGCACATTTTTGCAGGATCATGGCTGTGATATTGGAGACTGTACCTTTATCTTAAGGACTGAGCTTTCCAGACAGGGCATCATAAGAATATAGTGAACTGATTTCTGACCGCCACAGCCACCTTAATTTGCAAAAGCGATCTCTGAAAGTGTGCAGAAACCTGCATTTGGGTGAGCAAATGGGAATGTATGTGTGAATCCCTGATTTGCATACTAAATGCCTGTAAGTGAGCAAATGTGTGGGCATGGGTAGAACTGCGAATGGACAAGATGCACACGCAGTACTGTGTACACAGTAACTAGATCCACTTCTGAACATTTGTTCCAAAATGTTCAAGAGAGGAATCAATCCCATCAATCCTATCAATGCATCCTTCTCTCCAGCCTCCAGATCCTGACTACTCTGTTCAGCAGTCCAGCCTTTATTGCCCAAGTGCTCACTAATTCTTAGTGGATCTTATCAGCTTCCTAAAGCTCAGATGGGTAAATAAGATGGCTTCCTTCTTGCCTTTCAGTAGTTCCTGTAGAGGACACTGGCACCTTTCTCCTTTCTAGAGTGCTGCTCCTTTCTCGGTGTCCTTTCTCAAAATCCTCCTTTCTCAAATCCTCTCCTGCTGAAGTTTCTCTTATTAGAATTTCAGGCAATCCAGTCTGGAAATATCTGGAATGACTTTTGCATAGCTGGAATATTTTCTCTGAAAGTTTCAGAACCAATTTGTTTCACAGCAGGTTTATAGAACTACACTCATTTTCCAAGTCTGCATGCTCACTATTCTGGTTTAAATTATGTTCTGCCAAAGAATAAAGTGAACAGGATGTCCTTTCCTTGACACATAAATTACAAACAATCTCTCCTCTATTGTCCACACTGGCATGTCCCATTCCCCTCACCCCTCCACTTGCTTCTTTCTCAATCACTGTGGATAATATCACGCTCCTGCTTGTCAGTCAAGCCTGTAATCTAGGTGTCATCTTTGATTTGGACCTCTCTCTAGGCCCTCACATCCAAGGCTATATCTAAGTCTTGCAGATTCTAACATATGGCCTTTCCTACCCATCCACACAGCTAAAACTCTCATCATCATCTTGATTATGGCAACATCCTTTTCTCTGGCCTTGACAAATGCAGCCAATTCAGAATGCTGCTGCAAAGGGCATTTTCCTAGCCTGTGGCTTTGACCATGTCACCCCTCTCTTTGCATCCCTCCACTGACCACCCCTCCTCTATGGTATCAAACAAGCTATCAGTCTTCGTTTTCAAGGCCCTTTATGGTCAATACCCACCCTGCCTATCATCTCTCATGTATTATCAAAAGGTCGGATTCCGTCTCCAATCAGCCCATGAGGCCAGCCTCCATTACCCACTTGCTACATTTTCAAACAAGCACCTTTGTGCTTTCTCCTGGGCTGCCCCTCACACTTGGGAGGTGCTCTCTGTAAACATCTGCCAAGCCACTTCATTGTTCTCCTTAAAGCTCTTTGCCATGATGCCTACAAAAAACGTGGCAGCAGTTAGGTTGCTGGCATGCTCAGACCACTGCCTGTCATGCTCACCGATTTTGCCTCAGTGTTTCCTTGTACTCCCAGTCATATCCATTCATTTTGTCTTGTCTTATACCTTGATTGCAAGCACTCTGGGAAAGGAACAGTCTTTTTGTTCTGTGTTTGTACAGCACCTAGCACAATGGGGTCCAAAACTCCCATTGACATCAGTGGGGCCAGGATTTTCCCCATAATTAGATTACTAGGTCAAGAGTCCCAGTGTAATATAAACTTTAGAGCCTTGCAGGCCTGGGATCCTTTCAGAACCTAAGAAAATCCAACACGCCCCATTTTTTATGTAATGAAACGTAAATATCCCTTACACTAATGAGACAATGTTCCAGGCCTTAACATGGGTCCGAATCACAAAATGGTCCCAATTATAGTCGCAATTACTGTAGCCAAGGAATTTACCCCTTGTCAATCACCACATAAATTATCTGTAGGACCTGACCAGTTCTATAGGTGGCTGAATTATATTTGCCAGAGTAATTAGTCACAATTCTGTCTCTCAACTGATAAAATATTTGCAAGGCACAATGTCAGGGCTTAAAGTCAGAGGGGACCACCAGATCATCTCATCTGACCACCTGTTTGTCACAGGCCACCAGCACTACCCAGCCACCTCTACTCAAAGCTCAGCAATCAGAGCTGGACCACAGTATTAAAACCCTCAGGAGACTAACCCATTGTGTGGCACAGGCAGAGAACGAGAGACACTGAGGTGCACCAATACCCAAAGCCGCTGCAAATGTTTCATTATTCGATCTGATCTACCTCCAGAAGCTTTCCAGAATGCCAATGAACTAACTAAATTTGATTTCAAACTCAAGTGGGGAAGGCCAGGAGGTATGGAAGCGGCTCAGGGAAAGGCAGCAAGGTACAGGAAATGGACCTTGGCTGGTCTGTAAAGGGTCCCTGAGCCAGTCACTGTGGGAGTGGCACTGTGAGGCAGTGAAGCAGAAGAGTGGTTGAGACTGATGCAGAGCAGGAACCTTGATGCACGGCCCCACAGAAGGTGAAATCACAATAGTGACCTAGCCGGAGGGCTGAGACATGAAGAGGACAGCTGCAGCTCCTGAGAGTGAGAAAGAGGCTGCAGAGGAGAAACTGATGGGGTGAAACCACTGGAAGAGGCGTTGGCCTGACCAAACTAATCCCCAAAACTGCCCGGAGGCGGCGCCGTCCAGCAGTGAGTGGAGCGAGCCACCCACAACAGAAACTTAGAATACAACCATTTGTAACTCACCACAGTGCCTGATACCATTAATTGCTCACTTCAAACCCTTTGTGCCAGGGCTGTCTTTAGGCATATGCGGCTGCATAGGGCACCCAAAAATTTGGGGCATCATTCCCCTCGCTGGCCGCGGCTGGAATCCTCTCTTCTCTGGCTCCTCCCCTGCACTGGGCCGGTGGGCTTCTCCCCACCCTCAACCCCGCCCCCACCCTCATTCACTCCTCAGCCAGCTAAGGGCTCCAGCCTCCGGCTCTGCCACCCCAGCCCCGGGGAGCCCAGAGCAGCGCGGCCAGTCACTGGCGGCCAGGGGCGGCTCCAGGCACCAGCGCACCAAGCGCGTGCCTGGGGCAGCAAGCCGCGGGGGGCGGCCTGCCGATCACCGTGAGGGTGGCACTCAGGCTGCCTTCGGTGGCATGCCTGCAGGAGGTCCGCCAGTCCTGCGGTTTCGGTGGCAATTCGGTGGCGGATACGCCGAAGGCGCGGGACCAGCGGACCTCCCGCAGGCATGCCGCCGAAAGCCGCCTGACTGCCGTGCTTGGGGCAGCAAAATACATAGGGCCGCCCCTGCTGCTGGCACAGTGGCCCGGCCCACCGCCACCTGGAGTGGAGTCCCTCCCTGGACCCTCCTTGCCTGCGCTGCTCAGTCTCCGGTGCAGGCCAGGCCAGGACCAGGGCCAGGCCAGGAGGAGCAAAACTTCCATGTGAGTCAGCGGGGGAGGAGGGATAAGTGGGGAGGGAGCCGGGCCGAACGGGGTAGGGAAGGGAACTTAAAGTGTCTCACACTTCCCTAACACACACACACACACACACACACACACACACACACACACACAGACTGGCTCTCACATCCACATACACTCTACCTCTCACGAGTCACAGTCCCCCAACACTGTCTCTCTCACACACACTGTCTCTCTCGCTCTCTCTCTCTCTATCTCACACACACACACACTTTCTCTCTCTCACACGTGCGCACACACACACACTTGTATTATTGTTGCTCTTATTACTGCTTAGTACTTCCTGTCAAAATGCTTGTGGTGAGCCAGGAGTGGCTAGGGGCTGCATGGCAAGATGCAGCCCCCATGTGACAGCGCGAAGCCTGTCTTGAGCCACTGCATCAGCATCTGCTGTGTACGAAGCTCAGTGTGTGTCAGTAAATGGGGGCGGGGATTCTGGGGGTCCGCGGGTAGCGGTGGTAGTTGTGCCCCCTCGACACACTGGGGTCAGTGGCACTGGCTGGTGACCGCCTTCAGTGGAGCATAGGGGCACCAGTTTAATAATACTGTGTAGGGCCCCATAAATCCTAAGGACGGCCCTGCTTCGTGCATTACAATCTGACTCCCCAATTGCCCACTTCATTTGAAATGACTGCCTCCCACATACTGCCCCTTCTGTTTCACACTCTGTATTTAGCTTGTATTTAGCTCAGGCACACTGCTTCCTTCCCCAGACCTGAAAAAGAGCTCCATGTAGCCTGAAAGCTTGTACAGCAGTTGGTCCAATAAAATACATTACCTCACTTCCCATGTCTCTGCTATACTTTAAACGTATGTTTAAGTGTTTTCCTGAACCCATCACCCAATGAAGTCCAAGGAAAGCTTGCATGATTTAATTGGGCATTGGATTAGGAATCTGGGATGGACCCCTCTCTAGGTTACATGTACACCAGGAGTAATGTGTCCCTATCCCAAACAAGCACCAGATTTCGCCCATTCCTACAGTTCTGGTGGCTGGTTAGGTAATTGCCATGGCAGGTAGTCCCTGTGGAAATCCCAGGGGTACATAACCCAGGCTTAGTTTCCTATTTGAACGTGATGTATTTAGGCAAGAAACTGCTTTCAGAGTGAAAGCTGTTGGGGTAGGGACAACAGCATTTGTTCCATTTTCTATTGTACAGTGCCATGAGAGCTCTGTTGTAGGAGGGAGAGCTGTAAGGCTTACCCAAGGTGTATATGCTCCCTTGGATATTCCAGGGGATATACCCCAAGCCCTGTTTTACACTGAAAGTTATTAGCCTGATTTCACAATGGATTTCTAATACCTTTGGCATGTGTATGTTCTTTCTGCAACTTTGATCTACTCGTGTTGCTCTAAGCAAATTTAGAACTTATTTAAGACGGGACTTTTGGCCTTAGGCATAGCCATCAGCTCTGCCTTTCTCACATGCCTTGGGAGTTGCAGACAGACCAGACCTCATCATGCAAAACTGCCACTTTCCATATGACATGGGCTCTAAACAAAAGCACTATGGTGAACAGCTGCAAAAGAGGTAGTGGCAAGGTCTGTGTATCTCCATTGGTAATGCTACCGTCAGAGAAAGCTACTCCTGGGTAAGCCATCTTTTTCTACTACTGATTGTAGATTCAAAGGCCAAAAGGGACCACTATGATCCTCTAGTCTGATCTCCTGTATAGCACAGGCCAAAGAACCTCACCCAGGGATTCCAGTATCAAGCCCATATCTTGTGATTGCATTAGAGCATTTTTTTTTAGGAAGACACCCACCCCTGATTTAAAGACCCCATAGGATGGAGATTCTGTCATGGTCCTCGATAAGTTCTTCCACTAGTTAAGTACTGTCACTGTTACAAATGTGTGCCTTATTTCTAGCCTGGATTGGTCTTCCAGCTCTTGGATCTTGTTATGCCTTTGTCTGCAAAGACAAAGGAGCAATATACTATCAGAAACCTTCTCCTCATGTAGACACCTATAGACTGTGGTTGCATGACACAAAGCTTTGCCAGGAGATAGATCTAGACTATGGAATTTACAGCCACAAGAAAGATGAAATGAAAGGTCATTTAAAATAAATCTAAAAAAACTCTCCTCTTGGATTTCCTCTTCCCTCAGTAAATTCTTCATACACACACAACATGCACACTCACCCATAAACTCTATAAACTATTAATCCAGCTAGTTCTCCTACAGGCTGGGAAGGTAGAAATTGTTATTGCTGCATCTATTTTTAAATACTTGAGGGCAATATTCAGATATTGCTTATGATGACGGGGGCCAGACAAGTGAATAGATTCAATAGATTTGGTACATCTTTAATCCACAAATGCAGCCTGTGTTCATAGATTATTTGCCAAACTCCCAAAATGTAAAGCAGGATCCCTATTGGTCTGAAAGGTAAATATAAGAGAGTGCTGGTAAGACAATTCTCCAGCATTAAATTATAATTCTATAAAGGAGTCTCAAGGAGACTGAAATATTTTCTTTTGGAGTCAAAGACAAGATATGCATTTTCTTAAAATAGAGGGTCAAATTCCACCCTGGAGTAACCAATCCCAAGCATCAATTCAGACCACAAACTAAAAAAAAAAAAAGTTAGGATGGGGGGGTAAGACTATAGAAATAATATGTTCTGTGCTAACAGGCTGTCCTCACACATGGGAACTTGTAGCATAAAACACAAGGTGGAAGGGGAGAGAAATCCCCATGCTCTGTACAGATAGGGGAAGACCGGGATAATGTTACAACACAGACACACACTGAATGCCTTCATGACACTACGGTGAGAAAGCAGTGTTTGTAAGCTTAAGGACTCTGTGTCACCACATTTCCAGTCTCATCTGGGTAGCCTAGGCACAAGATTCCGGTGCTGCTGTTGAACGGAATGAACCTTGACTTGCCCCTCAAGTTTCAATCCTAGATCAAGGAGATATGTGATAGGACAATCAAGTGCCAATGACTTATGGACACAGGATGCCTTAGTATGTCCATGTGCAATGGAATAAAAGGCTGGGAGGGCTTTTGAAGGTGCTTTGTCCACTCCAGATGGAACTTAAAGGCCCTCTTTAGATCCAACTTCTGCTGCAGGAACAGCATGAAGGCAAGATACTGAGCAAACAATTACACAGCAGAAGGCTGAACTCTGGCACCACCTTAGAAAGGGACTTCAAGGGAGGACTTCAAATCCCCTTGTTCTTATAAACTGCAGCATAGGTTGCATCAGTCGCTACAGCCCAGAGATGGCTGATGGTATAGGCTGAAGATGTACATCTAAAAATCAGGGAACTCTCTGGGTCTGCTATTAGGAAAACAAGCTTTTTAGTAAAGTACTTGCACTCAATTTAACCTTAAAGCTCAGAGGGGCGTTCATCAAACAAACAACAACGACACAGGGTTTCCTAGCTGGAGGTTTCAGATGTACCAAATACCTCATACTCTGGACTATTAAAATCTAGGCAGAAATCTTGTACAGGTTCCAGAGAATCTGAAACTGCAGCTACATGGACTTTCAGAAGCAATGTCCAGAGGCTGGACTGATAAATGCAGAAGGTGCTTATGGCACTGCTTTTGCTCAAACTTCTTCTGAAAACCCTGACCGGAGCAAAGGGAGAAGAATGGAGGGTGGCATATGCTGCTGCAGGGATTCAGTCATACACACCCATGCTTATGTAGTGGTCTAAGGTGGAAAGTCTCGGATTATTCTGCCAAGAGGGGAATGGAGAACCTGCCTTTCCCTTGTGGCCCCCCAGTGGTTTATAAAGCAGCTGAAATCTGAGCAGAGACATGAAATGAGACTTTGAATGTATAGTAGGGTTGCTCAGGATCCAGAATTTCCAGTCCGTTGAAAGTTTTGACATTTAAAAAAAAGTTCGGAATTGAAATGAAAAGCTGAAATTTGGAAAACGCCCGTGAAATGAAAATTGCAACATTTTTTTAGTTGAGATCATCAAGATGAAAGCATTTAGGACTTTTGAATTTTATTTAAAATATATCAATTATATTATTACATGAAATATTTTACTATAAAAGTAGAAATGAAACATTGATTTTCCCATCTGAAAGTTTCATAGACATTTACATGTTCCCATTGAACATTTCAATTTCAACAAAATTGCATTTTTTAAATGGAAAACTTCCATAAAAAAAAAATTAACCACACTAGCCTTCACCTGTCCCAACCCCTTCTTGTCTATGCTCACACAGGCCCAGCGTAGATGCCTAAATACCTTTGAGGATCTGGGCCATAATGACTAACATGTCCTTGGCTGAAGGAGACCAGGATAAATTGATGCATTGACATGCACCAACATTTTGACATTGAAGGTCCCAGTGCAACATTGTGATTCAAAGGAATTAAGGCAACCATGGGTGGAGAGTGCACCAAGACTCAAGTTCTCCATGCATCAACATTTGAGTCAATACAATACAGATGGGATGACTTCAGTGCTAAGTAACAGAGGGTCCTGTGGCACCTTTAAGACTAACAGAAGTATTGGGAGCATAAGCTTTCGTGGGTAAGAACCTCACTTCTTCAGATGCAAGTGAAGAAGTGAGGTTCTTACCCA
>NW_020664482.1:39147503-39178986 GCF_002925995.2 Terrapene triunguis
CCCCGCGCTCCCCGGCGGCCGGAGCGCCGCGCCGCCCCCCTCCAGGTGCCGCCCTAAGCACCAGCTTGGGTGCCTGGTGCCTGGAGCCGGCCCTGTGCCTCATGCTTTGGGGGGCCTTGTCAACACCAGCCCAGCAGAAGACTTTTGTGTGTGGCAGGAGAAGAGGCCAGTGGCCCAGCCACCAACCCAAGCAGATATACCCTAGCTGGTGGGGTAAGTAATGGCTACCTCATGCCTCTCTAGGGGGAGGGTAGGAGACCCCTGCTGCCACTCCTGAGGTGGAGAAGGGGTTCCATGCCACTAACTCAGCCTCTGTGAGAGACGAGGCCCCTGTTCCACTGCAACTCCGACTTGGATGGGTTCATAGCATAGGAGGGTGGGGTCACAACATGACGACTGAGCCACTGGGAGCTGTGTGCCTCAAGCCTTGGATTGCTTTAATCCAATTGTGTGAATCAGGCTCACATTATGGGCCCTGATTATACCTATGTAGGATGGATAACCGACTGGCCCATGTGCATCTCACTGTGCTTTTAATCCTTGCACAATGCTTAGATCCTATGGTGACAAACACTGTACGAAGGCAGATAGACAGACAGGATGGTTGGTCAGTGAGAGTTCCACTAATCAGGTGCTGGGGAGTAAGGTTTGACTGATTCTCCTTAGGAACATGGCTGGAGGCTCCAAAAAGATAATAATTTAAATTGTCTTGTGAGCAATGATGTGACTGCAACTGAGAAAAATAATCAATACCGGCCTATCTGCTGAACATGATACAAAGTGCACTCTTTCTTTCTTTCTTTCTTTCTTTCTTTCTTGAAAACTGCTAATTTAGAATTTTAACCCATTTTTTAAAACAACTGCAAACTGCATCGTTTTCTCTTTTGGGATAAAACTTTTTCCTACTATGATTCTATGGTTCCCGAAAGGCAATTTAAATGAAATAATATCCAGGTCGCACTCAGAAGCCCTTTGGACTGTGCACCAGCCATACGCTGCAGCCTCTCCTCCTCAGAATGCTCCCTGGATACCCTCCTGTTGCATTGTAATACCACCTCAGAACACCCACTGAGTTGTAGTGCATGCACTGTAGCACAGTGTATTTGGGATGGATGGGGGGCCTCGGAAGGCAGGACAGCTTCTGGATGGGGGGAGAAAAGGGCCTTAAGAGATCCCAGAGCTTTTTGTTTTGTGGGGAGGGCTGGGAAGGAGAGACCTGGGAAGATGCCACAGCTTTTGGTTACAAAGGGGTGGAGGTGGGGCTGATTTTACTATTCAATGAGGTACCTCATTGAGGTTATTTTCAGTAGGATCTCATTTCTGTAGTCTCTCACAGTTGTCCCCACTCTCTGCTTTTGGCCCTGACACACAAATCCCTTCAAATTTTTCCCCACTTATCCCCCTCATTACTCTCACCCTAAACCATGATTGGGGACAGTGTGGGTAATGGATTCTCTTTTTTCTCCCACCTCACCTGCACCAACATGGCACAAAGGAAAAGGCCTGGAAATTGGGCCAGAAGACATGCTAGTTGGATCATCCTCAGCTGGTGTAAATCAACATCCCTCTATTGACTTTGGTGTGGCTACATTGATTTACACCGAGATTCTGGTCCCATAAATCCAGAACCTCTGAACCTTTGGAAGTTTGAAATCTGGATCTGAGGTTTATGGTTTGGGCCTATCGTTAGGTCTTACTAGACAGTAGCAGATCTCATAGTCACTGTTCTCCTGGAGGATTGTCCTGCAAACTGGAGTCTCCTCATGAATTGGGATCACACCTCAAGCTGTGTGTCCTGTGGGACACAAAAGCTACCTCAGGGAGGGGGCCAAGAAGAGGCCTCCAAAAAACCCAGATCTCTGGGAAGGGGAAGGAAAGGTCTCTGTAGAGCCCCAAACTGTCCGCTGCTGATATCCTTGAAGCTCCATGACATGATGGAAGAGAAGAAGCATCAACATACCCCCACATTTCTCTGTTGTGGCGCTTGGAAGAGGCCTCAAGATTGTGAGGAAGAAAAAGCCTAGGAATATCCCACACCTCCATGTTGTTGTAGGGAGGGACAGTGGCTCAGGAAATTCCCACAGCTGCAGTCCGTGAGCGGAGGGTAACACGGACCATAAAAACGCTATCACCGTGAGGTTTTTTTCTGCATGGTTGGCCATTATGGCAGATGTCTCCATTCCCTTGGGGTACACTCCATTCCTCCTCTGACTTAATAACCAAGCTGCACTGTGTATCCCCAGGGGAGACATTTTATCTGTTGAAGTTTTGTCTTTATTTTAAAAAATTCTGATCCCATTAAGTAATCTGTTCATGCAGCTATACCTTTGAAAAACAGTTGGAACTTGGAGCAGGACTCAGGCCTGTGCCAGATTTGCCCCATAGCATCAGCCTGCTCCCTCTCTGCACTGACAGGGGATGAGATTGGTGCAGAGGGGGCAAGGCAGGGGATACTGGGAGGGGGCAGTAGTAGAGGCTAAGCCTTACATCAGTCATTACACACCTCTCATTGCTGATATAAGCAGCAAAAGCATCTCTTGCAGTCCCACCATATTCTCCTCAATGGGGATTGCCTTGAGGGATCAGGAGATTTGCCAAGGGAGTGGGGGGCTGTTCCCTGGGTGAGCAGGGAAAGGTGCAGCTATGCTGCTCCATGGTACACAGTCCAAGTTCTGCTCTGTGTGCTGAGGGGGGTCATTGTAGGAACAGCTCACCCAGCACACACCGTAGGGTTTTCACGTCTCCATTTCTTTAAGGGTCACCAAAAATAATAATCAGAGCAGGGTGAGGTCCCCCCACCTCTGTTTTCTCCTCAGTGTGAGGCCCGCTGGGTGGGAAAACTCAGTGCCCCCAGAGCTTGGGCAGCCGGGAGAGTTGAGGTGACCCCCAAAGCTTTTGTGAAGGCCAGTGTGTCCGATTTGCTAACCCTGACTCGCCAGGGCTGTTTGGACCTGCCTTCAGCAGGGAGGCAGGCACGAAGGTGCTCAGAGCTTATCAAATGCTGCTGCCAAGTCAGCCAGCAGGGGCTGCTAGGCCCTTTCTCTCTCTCTCTGCACAGGAACAAGAGTTTTGGAAGCACATTGCCACATCACAGCATCGCTCCTTTCTAAGTCAGCACTCGAGCACTCCCCCATGTCTTTGCTTGTCACACAAAACCACAGTTCAAACTCCAGTCTCCCCTGTGAGAGAACACCAGGCCGCACTCGGCTGAGGTCTGGCGTCCTGGTAGAGTCTGTCTCCCATGGCAACAGTGCTTAAACTTCTCCCGCCATGGTGCCATTCTCAGGGCCTGGCTCAAGAATGCCAGGCTCTTCTGATCAGCCTCAGTTCCATTTTGCTAGAGCAATGCTTCTCTGGCATCCTGGCAAGAGAAACAGCTCTGGCGTGAGAGCTGTTGGAGTGGGCCAGAGCAGATGGTAAAAACAGAAGGGATAAGAAAATAAATATAAAAATGGTAGCATGAGGGGAAAAGTTGCCACATCAACATTCTGCTGCTTACATAATCTCTTCCTAAAGCCTGACAAACATTGCTTAGCACCTGGCAGGACATGGGGAAGGCTCCGCAGAACGTGCGAGATGGGCAGCCCCAGCTCTCAGAGCAGCATTCAGCAGAGAGCAGGTGGCTTGCACCCTCATATGCTGTGCTCAGCGCTTGCTGTCCTGGCTAAGTGTTTTCAGATGGATCTCTAAACGTTTGCCGCGAGGTTGTAAATATTTCACAGGACATTAAAAGCAGACTGTGCCATCTCTGCCCGCCTCCCACCCTCTCTCATTTTTCTTGTCTCACACTCTCTCCATCCCTTCTTTTATCCTCCTCCTTTTCACTTCTCTACATTGCTCTTACTTTTGAATTGATCCTTCCATTATTACTTGTTCAGCATCTACACTGTGCTCAGTGCTGTATGAGACCCCAAAAAAGACACAGGCCCCAAAGGGATTACAATATGAGTGCCTCTCCATCAGGAAAGCCATTTAGAATCATTCAACCCTTCCCTCCCACCCACGGATTCCTTCCTCCTCCCCCTCCCCATAGATTCCAAGGCCAGAAGGGGTCACTGTGGTCATATAGCCGGACTGCCTGTATAACACAGGCCAGAGAACTGCCCCAAAATAATTCCCAGAGCAGATCTTTTAGAAAAACATCCAAGCTTGATTTAAAAATTATCACTGATGAAGAAACCACCATGACCCTTGGTGAGTTGTTACAAGGTTAATTACTCACTGTCAAAAATATACACCTTATTTCCAATCTGAATTTGTCTAGCTTCAACTTCTAGCCATTGGATTGTGTTAGACCTTCCTCTGCTAGACTAAAGAGCCCATTGTTCACATTGTAGATACTTGTACTGTGATTAACTCCCCCTTAACCTTCTTTGTGTTAAACTAAACATATTGAGCTCTCTAAGTCTATCACTATAATGCAGATTTTCTAATCCTTTAATCATTTCATGGCTCTTTTCTGACCCCTCTCCAATTTATCAACTTCCTTCTTGAATTGTAGGCACCAGAACTGGACACAGTATTGCAACTGTGGTTGCACCAGTGCCAAATATAGAGGTCAAATCTCTCTACTTCTATTCAAGATTCCCATTGATGCATCCCAGAATTGCATTTGCTCTTTTGGCCACAGCGTCACCCAGAGCTCATGTTCAGCTGATTATGAACCGCACCCCCCAAATCTTTTTCAGAGTCACTGCTTCCCAGGATTGAGTCCCTAGGAATATCCTTGTTGTTCTGAAATTGGGGCTGTACCAAGTCACCAGTAGGGTCAGCAGCTAAGTCCATCTGGAGCTCTGCTTCCCACCCAAGTTGGCCATTCAAGCTGTACTATGCCTACCCTCTCCTGTCTCTCCTGGGAGTACAAATGGCACCAATGGAGTGACCCCAAACTTCCATCCATCCCTGTGAATTTGCTTGCATTGTAATTCATGTTCTTTTAATGGAAATCTATGCAATGGCAAAGATATCAAGCCGAAATGCTACGGAAGGGTTAAAAGTTCCTCAAGTCCTTCTTCTTCAGCAGCTGCAGTAGCAGCTGGAGAGTTAATTGCCCTAACATCCCAGAGGTTTCGCAGCAGATAGCCTCTCTTAGGGTATTGGCTTTCCAGGGAGTAATGGGTTCATGTCAGAGCTTTATTTATTATTTCTAAAGATCCATGGGACCACTCAGCACTCTAAGTCACAGCACGGACATGAACCAGGGAAAGCTCAGGCAGGCCCTGTGTGATCTTCCCTTTGCAACTTTGCCAATGCAACCATGTTTATTTCAGTCCTGGGCTAGCCCACAGCTCTGCAAATGCCCCTCAGTCACAAGCCAGAGGACCCCTGGCTATTCCAGACTTGGCCTGAAATAGTGATTGCAGTGGCGTTGGAACAATTAGTATAGTGGGGGTGCTGAGAGCCATTGAACTAAACTGTAAACCTTGTAAATGATGGAAACCACTTCAAGCCAGAGGGGTACAGCAGCACCTTCGGCACCCCTAGTTCTAACCCCCTGGAGTGATTGCCACTTGAACTAAGCTTTTGTGGCATACCCCAGTTTAGAGTGAGACACCAGCTGAGTCTACACTACAGCGGGGGTCCGACCTAAGATACGCAACTTCAGCTACGTGAATACCGTAGCTGAAGTTGCGTATTTTAGGTCGACTTACCTGGCTGTGAGGACGGGGGAAAGTCGACCGCTGCCGCGCTGCCGCCGACTCCGCTGCCGCCTCTGCCGCAGTGGATTTCCGGAGTCGACGGCAGAGCGATCAGGGATCGATTTTATCGCGTCTTCACTAGACGCGACAAGTCGATCCCAGAACATCGATTCCCTGCCGCCGGATGTGTAGATGTACCCACCAATAAACTCATTCACATGTGGCTCAAGCCAAAATTTGAATTCAGGTCTACAGCAGCAGAAGGTGAATGAACAATCCTGCTAGATCTGGGCCCAGCTATATCTTTGTGCCTGGAGTATGGTAATGAGATTTCGCCCTTTATTAGGGAGTCTGTATTACTTAGGCGTGGCTTTTCAATGGCAGAAATCTGGAGACTGCCCCCGGCCCAACCGTCATTATTTCATTATCACTAGAAACATACAATTAATACTTTGTGCTTTTTAATACCTTCCTTTGGGGGATCTCAAAGCCTCTGTGGGACAGGCAGCATTACCTCTGTTAGTAAAATGGGGAAACTGAGGCAGAGAGGTTGTGATTTGCCCAAGGTCACACGGAGTCAGTGGCAGGGCCGGAAACTGAATCCACATATCCTGACTCCCAGTCACTTGCTAACCATTAGGCAACATCCTCTCCTAGTTATCCTTGACCTTTGCAGCCTTGCTGCATATGATAGCTAGGGACACAATAGGCTCAGCACTGTGTTGTGTGTGAGTATAAACTACACACCCCAGCGCAAACTGTGCAGAGATGATGAAAGCCTCCACCAGAATGAGGTATGAGGGAGGGAGAAAGGCAAACAGATGGGGGAAGGGATCCCTAAAAATGTCAGGAGGGTTGGTGCGTGCTCTGTAAATGGTGTGGTCCACACAGACGGCAGATTGATATCCCTGAGGTAAGCCAATGTGCTTTCCAAAGCAGCATGCTAGCTACCGGCAGTGCAGTGACTGACTAAAAGGGAAGCAGAATCCTCACACAATCTTGGTCATTAGACCCGAATGGTGCCCCAAGACACCCAGGTTACCCTCTACCCTCCACACAGTGGGATCATTAGTGTCCACCTCTCCAGCCACAAGAGGCTGTCAGACAGGACTCCTGTATATCACCTCTTCCAAACAGCCACTGGCAGCAGCCCCCAGAGACCCACGCTGCAGTGTCAGCCATGAACTTGAACCCACAGCCTAGCTCAGAGGTGAGAGGGCAGGCTAACCGGACACACACACTGGGAAGCTCAGCCCTAGCTCAGAACTTTATTTCTTACCTTTGCCAGCCCTTCCCCTCTGGTGCAGCTATTAATGAATCCTGCGTGAAGGGAAAGCAGAGGTGAGGGCGGCTTTGTGCAGGGCGTGCCTGTTCTGGCTCAGGCAAAGGTAATTCATTATGTTAACTGTTTTGCTGAAGGACCTAAGCAATATTCCAGAGACATTCCTAGGAAGGTTTTAACTTCTCCAGAACGGGCTCATGGGAGTCCTCTTGTTAATAGTTTGCGCTGGGGATTGGTTTGCTATTAAGCTCAGAACGAGCCACAGATGTCCCCTAAGTCCCCTTTCAGACGCAGTTCATTGGAATCGATCCACCCATCAAAGAGGTTTGAGGAAGCAAAGCTATCAGTGGGATTGCGGTTAATTCTGGGGGAGAGAGATGAGCAGTAAAAGCGATAAAACTGATGGATGGCCTATGCAGATATTTTAACCCTTTCCCTCCTGGCGAAAGAGCCATGCAGCAAGGCAGGTTTTTGAAGGCAGAAGAGCTTGCTGGCATGCACCTGGATTTTGGCTGATCTCTGCCTGAGGTTTCTTTGGAGAGGTGTAGGCATGCAGTAGCGGGGGGGGGGGGGGGGGAGAAAGGAGTGACAGTTTAGGACTCTGTTAAAAAAGGAGAATCTGGCTGTCTTAAATGAAGAGCAGGGCAGACAGAAGCAAAGAGGGGAGGAGACTGAATGCTGGGTGTTAAGATTAGAAAGCCTCTCCCAGCAGGGAATGGAGCAAGAGCCTCCCACCAGGGGAAGATCACAGCTGCTCTAATCCCAGGCTTTCCCAGCAGAAGTTCCCATAGGAGCAATAGAATATGGGGAACTCAGGGACTTCACTCTCCACCTCCCCAGCAGGAGGTGCTGTTGGGAGTAGTAAAGTAGTGCGGCTTGCAGGGGAGCCCACAATTACTTCAGTCCCAGACTCTCTCAGGAGTCACTCTAAGAAGCTTCCGAAGTACTAGCTGTGGGAGAGATCGCTGCCATTCCAATTCCAGCAGAAGCAGCTGGAAAACGTAGTGCAAGACTGCTCTGTGGGAGAGCTCAGTCACAGCTCCCTAGCTCCAGCTTCTGCTCGCTGTATTGAATGGGATGGGGGCAGTGGCTGTGGGGTGGAGGAACTCTCAGCTGTTCCCTACAGACACAGTGCAATTCAACCTAAACCCATTGCTCTGGTTTCACAAACAAACAGAGTTCAGCAACATTCTGGCAACGGCAACCCCCACTTGAGAGGAGCCACCTCCCATGCATCAGTCACATTCCTCCGAAAAAATTCGGATGCAAAGCCTACACAAAGCAAAGGGGAGGAAAGGTAACGAAATCCCCCTGCTCCTACCAAAACACCCATCATGTATCCATTTCTCACTGAATAATCCCATCACCTTACTGGTGTAAGTCTTCTCCCCCTACCCTCCATCCCATCTGTGGTCCTTCCTCATCATGGTCATGCCATAGTCATATTGAGTCCCAGTGAGAGAGGCCTAGTTGAGTAAGACCCAGTGTGAAAAGAATCTCCAAAGTAATTTCTAAATGGGACGTAGACACAGAAGAAATTATTTTGATACTGAAAGCATTTCCCTGACAAAACCCGCTAAAGTCAATTGGAAAGAAGGACATCAGTCTGACGTGCAGGTCCCTGGAGCTCACTTGGGTTCTGCTCTATGAAAGCAGATCACAATAATGCCTGCGACGGGTTTGGCTTGGGTTTGTTTCTAGGGTTTCATTTGGCAGAGCCTTGAAGTAGGAGCCCAGGACTGAATGAACTTGAAGACCAAATTCCATTCTCTCCACAGGAGAAGGAGGTCTTCTCTAGGAGGACGCTGGGGTCCATTAGTGTAGGAAGAGAAGCCCACATTGGTCGATCTACAGGTCTATTGATAAAGCTATTATAGAAGGTCAGGATATAGGTCAAAGAGAGACCATCTTCCTATCTCGCCTCAGGAGAGCAAGGTGGGTTTCTCTCCCACCAGAAGATTGTTGCGGTTATAAAGAACCAGGGAAAAAACAACAGTAGGACTGAATTCCCCCTTTACGCCATGAATGATGTTTGATATTACTCTGGGAGTAAACTTTATAACTCATTTATGAAGCTATATAGTGAAGGAGAATAAAATCCTCACAGTGCAGACTGACCTCCAAGTCCAGGTCTCAGCCGATTGTCATACCCATCCAACAGCCGGTCCAGAATGCGTGTGAAGATGGTGATATTGTCCTTGCTGTCATCAACAATATCTGGACCGTGCTTCTGAGAAAGCCTGGGGAAAGAAGAGAGAGATAAAAAGGGAAATTGGACTAGAAATCCGCTCTTGATATGCCCTGAGCTCTTGTTTTAAACAAAGATGTTCATTCAGACATGGTCTGCCTCTGCAGGCTTGCGCTGCAGTATGTTTTATGTTTGTCCATAGGATAACGTGTGTAGGAGGCTGATTGCAAGAGACATCACACCTACTCCAGTCCCAGCCTCTTTTCCTTGTAGCCACTGCAGAGGCTGACTGCAGAGATCTTACCGCTACTTTACCCATTTAAAGTTGCTGTACGGGGGTGCTGGCAACTAAAGTGCTAGAATCTCCCATGAACCAGTCACGTGGGGAATGGTTTAGGAGTCCTGATTGGGAGAATCATCTTTCCCTGTTCCAGCATCTCCCACTCAACATCCTAATGGAGAAAGGTTTAGCAGGAGCTAAGGAGACATCACTGTTACTCCAGTCCCAGTTTCTCCCAGTAAGAGACATTTAGCAAAAGATGCAGAAGAACTCAGGGATAGAGAAGCTTACAGGCTCTCCACTTCAGGAGGGGCCATTGCAAAGAATTGGAGATCGGCAAACTACTTTGGATGTGAGGCACTGAACTGTCACTTAAAATCGGAAGTGAATTGTTTCTGAAGTTGGTTGAAATTTTCTCCACTTTGAATTGAATTTCATTCTCACCTGCCTATGTTTCCTGGCTATGATCAGAGCACAAATGCTGAAATACCATTTGTATGGAAAGTCTTTTTTCACAGTATTTTCTGGCCCAGGAGCAACCAGGAAAGTATCAACACACATGAACAAGCTTCACCTCACAAGATTTCCAATGCAATTTTGCAAACCTCAGGAGAGATTCAGATAAGCATCCAAATGTTGTAGTCTGAAAATCATGCCCGTGGATTGAATAGAGGTGCTGAGCACCCCAATTCTCATTGGAATCAATTAACTTCTGAAATTCAAGTCACAAACCACTAGATGCCCAACAGTGTAAGGGACAGTGTAATGTAATAATGCTGTGTATAAGGGCATTCCCAGTCATTCGAATCCCAGAAGGAGACATCAGTAGGAACTGTAAGTGGACAGACAATAGACTAAGTGAAGGAGAAAGCAAACAGAAAAAGCTAGAGAAATGCAGAAATTGCAGGAAACATCAAGTTCAGCTACAAGAAGTTGCAAGGAGACAGAAGGAAAGATTAAGAAGCCTGGGCATGCAGCATGATAGATAAAAAAAACACAGGAAGGTACAGAGATGAATGGGTGGTTTAGCAGATGAATTGCTAGAAGTGGTGCAGGAGTCTCCTCTGGTGGGGGTTGCAGTCCAGCGCTGACAAATCGATGCATTACTGCTAAACAGAGAAATAAATGACTTGGGAGCAGCAGCTTGATTAAGATGAGTGAACATGGCAAATGGGAGAGACACCAATGCTGGTAGTGGGGGATTGTAAATTATACAGGTGCATTTGCAGAGCAGCACCCCTGGAGCCACTGGAATGGGTATTAGGAGGCTGGTAGAGCAGCTTTGGCAGTATTCCTACCCCATGACTCTGCACATTTAGTTTGTTTTCTCCCTTTCCTTCCCTCTCTTTCTGATTCTTTTCTCTTTTACTCTTAATTTTTCTATTTTTCTTCATTCACTTAAGTGTTGTTTCTTGGGTGCTGCTGCATTAAGGTTGATTTGTAGAATGGGCAGCTTCCCTTTGTGGAGCAGAAAACAAGAGAGAACGTACATTCCCAAACTGCAGACTTCGATTTCGCTTCCTCCTTCCCCAACGTATTTCTTTTAGGAAGGTGCTAGTGGTGCTGCAGTGGCTAGGAGCTTCCGACATGCCTGTGCTGGACTCTGGCTTGTCAGATGGGTCGTGCATTCATCTCTCTGACAGTTTTGCTAAGCATGCTGGATGAAGCCACCACCAGCTTGGTATAATGATTACTAATCCCTTACCAGCACAGCTAGTTAGTGACAGGACAATCTCACAAGGTTCAGAGGAGCACCCCCAGAGGTCCATAGGCCTATATGAACTTCAGCCAAACTAGGCAGAGATCTTGGCTTAGGAAGCAACAAGATGGGGTCTGTAAGCTCATGAAAACAGGCTCTCATGAGAGACCTGTCATTTGCTGGAAATAGAAGAACAGCATCTTCTCAATATATTTTAGTACTTCTAGTCTGAAGCAGGAAATGCAGAGCCCGGGCAAAATGGAAGAATAATGGGGGGGAGGAATGGTGGCTAACATTTTCAAGACCAATTTTATAGCATGGGGTTTGGTTAAAGGGTCACACTTTATATTATAGATACACTTATAAATAGTTTATAAAGGGCCAATAAATGATAAATAATAGAGCTGGTCAGGAATTTTCCATCTAAATGCTTTTTTTTTGTTTTGTTTATTTTTTGTGCAAGTGGGGTTGACAGAAAATTCACTTTGTGCAAAATCTAAATTTTCCTGTGAAAAATTTTGATTTGACCAACATTTATTGATTTTGTGTCAGGAAAAATCAAAATGCAATATTTTGTGTAGGGTCAGGTTGACCTGAATCGACACATTTCAGTTTGTTGACCCCAACTGAAATGTTTCATTTCAGATTTGTTTGACATCAGTCTGTGTTTGCTTGTGCTGCTGCATACCTCGTGGAGTATTTGAGTGCCCCAGTTCTCCTCTTTGAGACAGGCTTCCTGGCTAGACTACATCTCCCATGATGCACCACAGTCTCCAGTCTTGTTGAGTTGACATGATGCATCATGGCAGTCACATGACCATGGAATATCAGAGATTTAGTCCAGCCCATAGAAGAGAATGGGACCTGAGGCACTTGAACTACAACTCCTATAAGGCACTGTGGCAGCTGAAAGAGATCTAGAGTAATGTCCATCCACGCCAAAATGAAATGTTTTGTTCTGGAAAGTCAAAAGGTTTTGTTTTTAATCAGAAATGTCAAAACAAAACATTTCATATAAGTATTTTTGGAGCTTTCCATTCTGTAAAAAAATTAATATATATTGACTTTTTGTATAGATTTGGTACAAAAACAATTTTTAAAATATTGATGGGACAGAAATCTGATTTTCAACTAGGTCTAATAAAGAGCCATTTTTAATAAGTGGGACTGTAATAGTGCAATTGGAATAATGTCCCACAGGTTGCTTAACCATGGGTTTTAACCATCTGTCCCACCTTCTGCTGATGTGCTTATAACCATCTAGAACTCATGAAATGTATATTTGTATCATGCTAACACAGCTATTAATAATTTATTATTGCTTTATAAGCTATTTAAAATGTAGCCTTAATAGAAAGTGTGACAGGAGAGCAGTTTAGTGCCACTAGTGCCTGGCAGAGGTTCACTAGTGATCGGCAAACTCATCTTGTCCAATTTTGAACCCAGTTTGCTTTGTTTGAGGTTTGATATTTTGACTCAGACTGGAACACTGTGGAGTTCACATCTCGCTTAGAAGACTATGTGAAAAAGCAGCTCAGCTGGGGAGATAAAAATTTCAAAGGAAAGAATCAGGAGCATCTCTATGTGGAACCATATTTGGGGCATCTGCTTGGTCCAGCATAGCTTTGGAGAGGGGCTCGTCTATCCTTAATATAAAGCAAAGGCTGCCCTTTGGCTAGAGAAAAACAATGGGACAAATTGATCCTTCTCCCGCCCTGACCAAGTGGGACTGGAGGGTGCAGAAATAATGAATGAAAGGAGAACTGACAGCAGATGAACAAGACCAACACGTGGCCAACAGAACGTGAGATGATGACATGCATGTGGGGGACAGAGATGGAGTTAGGACCCGAGAATATGCAACAAAGGGGCAATGGAGAGATCTGAAGGGATGCAGGCCAGTTCAGACAGTGCTATCAAGCCTGCAACCAGAAGGGCTGCAAGGTCAGGCAGGAATGCTGGCAGGATGTTTATGGCTCATGCCGTAGCAGTGAGTGGCGTGGAATACAAGCTGCTTCATGTTGACTGACAGCTTAGTGGGACTCCACATGTTTCCCCTTTTATTGTGGTCCTAGCTGAGGCAAATCACAGGTTTCCCATCATCTTGAAAAAGGAACCTCCAGGCGTTATTCCCTGGGCTCTAACTTCCTGCTCAAACCCACACACACCAGTTCTGGGCCCCATTTCCTGTTCCACCCACGCTGGCCCTATGGGGCTGAATGTTCCTCTTCTAGTTAGCATGACTCAGGTGTTTGGGATGGGGATGAAGATAGTTCACTGGACATTTGGCTTTACAGCCATGGAGGCCAAGTGTAGATTTCTCTGAATTGGTCTTGTTGGGCTGAAGAGGTCTGAAACGAGGGGAGGGCAAGAAGTATAAGAGTGTGGCATAATGGCAGGTAGATCAGCGGGACAAGCAGCTACGTAAGAAGAGGTGACAGACCGTAGGATAATGCCAGGTCAGAGTGAAAGGGAGGAAGATTTGGATCTATGATGTGGGACAAAAGAGCATGGGATAATACCATGTCTGTGTGGGTTGGAGGGGAATTGGGATCTGTAATGAGGCCCAAGACAAGGAGAGAGAGAGGACCAGAATGCAGAAAGGCTGCCTATAGATAGCAAGATTAACAAGCAGGGCCCCTTGCAGGCACAGCGCAGGCTGGCTTCCAATGTGGCTCCACAACTATCTACTATCTAAATAACTACTTTCAGCACAACGTAGAAGGACTTCATGACAAATGAATGCCCAGATTCCCAGGTTAGAGACAACAGAAGAACAAGCAGTTCACTTTCATCACCTTAATCTAAATTGCAGTGGCTCTTGCTGCCACCGTTATCACCAGGGGCCTGTCGGTGTTTCCTTTACAATGAAAACCCTTCCCTTTGTGCTGGGTTTATCTTGGGCAGGGAATGGAGATGGAATGAAAGTTCACATTGGGAGTTTACTGCTCCCTATGCACCAGTGACAGCTGTGATGAAAGCACTGAGGTAGTGCAGTTGGAGGAATAGCAACTCAGCAAGTGTTCTGGCTATTGCTCCGAAGCCCATTTACTGTGTCAAAGAACAAAACGAAGCCTTTCTTCGCAGCTTAGAGAGAAGGGGGGTTATTGACTCTCAGGAAGAGTCGAGCAGTTTTTAGAGGGAGATTTTCATGTGCAGTAAGGGAGAAGGAGCCATTTTAGCTTGCGGGTTTAACTGCAGCGAGAGTGTACATGTGTGTGCACAAGGGCACGTATGCGCATGTAGGCATGCGAGCACCTCTCTCTATGTTTACACAAGTGTGTGTGCACATGTAGGTATGCGCTTGTAAGAATGGGGCATGGATGTATAAGTGTGCATGGGGGTGTGCTTGAGTATGTGCAAAACAAATATGTATCAGTGCATGTGTACACTTGAGAATGTGTGACGAGACTGAGTATGCAGAAGTGAAGGCATGTGGCAGGTGTGCACAAGTGTGTGTGTGAGATAAGTGTGAATAAATGTGTCTGCATGCTTCGGTACACACACAAAATCATTAAATCTAGTGGGACCTTATTTCCCTATGCTGAATACGGGACACCTGGTAAAATTACTCGTATTAAAGCCAGTTCAATGGCAATCAGTCAGAACTATGCAGTACAAACGTTCAAATTAACATCAAGTTGACTGAGTCCCCGTTAAAAAGAAACATTGTATAGTTTTTTTGGATTCTTTTTATTTACCTTCTTATCTTTAAGGCTTTAGGGTTCAGACAGCGAGGGGTAACATACACACCCCTGCCTCCCCGCACACACACATGGGGAGAAGTGACACACACATACTCCCGTACACCTCTGTCACACAGAGGGGTGACCGACTAACCCAACCCTTTCTGCCTGGCACTCTCTGCCCTCCATGCCTGGCTGGGCCCCCAGGATGGACCTGCCTCTCCTAGTACCTGGCACTGCATCTTCCCGAGGCAACATGTGGATGGGGGGCATGCGGGATCACATGCCCCGTAGATTTCTGCCATGGTTCACACCAGAATATGGCCAGCAGCAGCCTTTCGGCACTGTGAGGAAGGGAAGGGACAGGAGCTGCTTCCAGCTGCAGGGGAGGAAGGGATGACCTGGCCAGTGTCTTTGTAGAGCTCATTCCCCCCCCCCCCCCCCCCCCCCCCCCGCTGGAAGCAACTTGTCCCTTCCTGCCTGCACAGTGTTGAAAGGCAGCTAACATCTCCAGGCTGCTGTTAGCCACCAACATAACCCAGCCGCCTCCTGTCCCCCGGCTACAGTACAGGCAGGAGAGAGTTAAGTACTAAGGATGCATTGTGCACCAGGGCCCAGGGAACCTGACTGCAGAGGCTTCAGCAAACCCAGCCAGAGAGATGGCTCAGCAGGGGAGGATGCCTGGGGACGGAGCAGCCCCACGCTCCCTGGGGGCAGGACTCAGGGCAGGGGAGAGGTGGGTGAAGAGGGTGCTAAGCCCCTGCCCCGGGGGTGCTGTGGAGCCTGCAGGTTTGGGGCATGAACAGGCTAGAAATCGCTTCCCCCCCCCCCCGTGTGCCACTCCAGAGCTTAGCTGAGGGGCGGAGAGGTTTCCTGTGCCAGTGCTGCATGGGCTTCGGCACATGCAGGGCTCGGCTCCTCCTGGGCAGCGTCCCAGGCCAGAGGGTCTTGGGCTTTCCTGGGGCGCCTGGGGAGGGGGGGGGGTGAGGAGAGACAGAAAATACGGGACAATTTGCCCGTTTTTAAGAAAAAGTCAGCACACCTTAAATACGGGACTGTCCCTTTAAAAACGGGACATCTGGTCACCCTAATTAAATCAAATATTGCTGCCAAAGATGGGTGCAGTATGTGTGTGTATATATATATCTCCATCTAAAGGGATTTTTACTTGGGGATCTCCTTATTCCTCACCACTGCCCACATAGACTGTGCTGTGCTGGGCCTTCCTCTGTTTAAAAGGAAATCATCCCTCCTGACTTTCTGACTGTCAACCACAAGGGGTCACTTGGGAGGCACAGCGGAGTGTTATGCTGCAATTGGGCTACATAATGATCTGATTACAGGTGGCCAATTATGGACAAATGGACTCTCCTTTTCTCTGTTCAGAACAATTTTATGAATGCAAGAAAGCAAGCGAGGTCAGGCAGTAGCATCCCAGATCATGGGCTCCTAGGCAAGTCCAGGAACCACTAACCAAGGCCAAGAACTCCATCCAAGATCAATGCATTTTTTTCATTGTCATTTACACTTGTAACAGTCAAACAGCTGAATCAATTCCGTTTTTCAAATTTTGTGAAATAAATAAATAAATAAATAAAAAGCCTGGAAGCAATCTGCCAAGTTTTAGCCCAGAGCGAATTGCTCATGGGCCAAGTTAGAAAATTGGTTTTTGTCATAAAAGTGCTGACATAACCTTAGCTATAGCAGCTTGAACAATGCTAATGTAATCTCAGTCACTCTCAGCTACAAGGGAGTGAATATTCCAAGGGTGGGGAGGGACTTGTTTTATGTTAAGCTAGAATATTGCATGCAGACAAGGAAAACAGAGACTTGTGCAGCAGCGAAATACTGCATATGAGATGGAGGATGGTGCAATCAGCATCCTGAAAAATACTGCAGAAGACTAAATGAAGCAGGTGCTAGAGAGGGGGACACGTGAACCCTATAGCAAGGTTTTGGCAAGGGTGCGGGGAGGGAAGTGGACACTCTTCTGGGTTTATACTGGAATGGTTTCAAGAAAATCCAGGGGTTGCCTTTTTCTAGGTTATATTGGAATACTCCACATGAAGAAAAGTGGGGGTTGGGGACCTTACACTGGAATACCCCAAGCAGAGCACACGGAGTCCTCAGTCACCAGTGTTATTAAAACCCCCAGGTTCTTGTCATCTTACCCAGCTACAGCAGGAAGAGCATACGCCATGAGTAGAATTCCAAGGCTAATGGTACAGAGAGGAACAGTTCCTGGGATGCTCAGCGCCATGTCCTCAAGATGCAGCAATGGAGAGTGGGAGAGTCTCTGAGACCTGCCAGGGTAGGGGGCGGGAGAGTGGAGCAGGGGACAAAGAAAAAGAAAAGAGATTTTACTCACTAGCATGAAAGCTTGTCACCGATTTCCCCAGAAGCTCACAGGTTTATCCACAGTCCCTTCACAGCCAGCCAGGGCTGGGCTTGGGGGTACAGTATAAATGCGGTTACAAGTCCCTTGAGTTTTGAGAAGACCCCAAATCAGTTCACGGCTGTGATGGACAGTGTTACCCCAGCTACCACTGACAGCACTAGCATTGCTGACAATTCCTGCCTCCCAGTTGCCTATAACTAAGCCAGCTCCTATGCGGAGCCACTAGCGAGAGCTTTGGCCACAGGAAGGTGCAGTTGAATAGCATGAGAGGCAGTGGGATCTAGTAGCCTACAAAAGCACCAGAGAAGGGGACAAAAATCTCAGCTCCCTTTGTGGCCTGGGCAAGTCACAGACAGGCATTTCCACACTTGGGTGCCTAAAATTGGTTACCCAAGTCCAGACGTGCTGAGTCCCTGCAGTACCCATTGAGGTCAGCACCTCTGACAATCAAGCCACTTAGATGCTAATGCTTCAGTACCAAGTTAGGTGTCTAACTTAAACCCAAGCTTGACAATTTGGGCCTTAACCTCTCAGTGCCTCAGTTTCTTCATCTGTGGAATACAGAGAAAAACGCTGACCTCGTTCACAGGGCAGCTGTGACTATTAGGGCAGTCAGTGTTTGCAAATACTCAGAGATAAATCTTAAACTCACCAGAATGCAGGCAAAGTCCCCTCACTCCTGGGGGGCTCACATCTCCCTCAATCCCTAAGTTTACTTGGACAACTGCCCCTTGCAAAACTCTAACCACTGGCAGCCAGGCAGGTACCCAAGCACAAGCAGCTTGGCTCCACTTCTGTAACAGGAACTCTAGAGGGGACAGGACCCAACTGAACCTTGCCCCACAAACATTCATTTGATATCCAGCAGCAGTAGCGGTCATTATTATTTGTACTGCAACGATATCCTTCATGTTATAGGCACGGTACAAAGATATAGCAATACAGAGTCCCTGCCCTGAACAGCTCACAAGCTAAGAAAACAAACAAGTAATTGAGGATGCGGTGGAGGGTACAGTAGACAATCAACCTTCTCCGCCCATCAACATCAGCACTTCCCAAATGGCCTTTGCCCTAGACATTAGCTGCTGGTTGATGTCTTGTAGGAATCATGGTAGAAGTGCATCTTGAAGAGGTGACATTGGAAGGGGAAATGATCAGCGTCCTTATGGATCGGACCGGGGAGCACTATCTGTGACTAAGATGCAGCATGAAAGGAAGCAAGATGGCAGCTTTGGGAGGAGCAGCAAACGGGGTGACGGCTGGTATCATTGGCAGGGGAGAGCGGCTATGAGTGGATAAGCAGGGTGGACAGAGTAGTGGAGAGCCAGTTTAGTTTGGGGCCTATGCCAAAGAAGTGTGGATGCCGGTTCCCAGTCTGATAAAGCAGACACCTGCTTATGGCAGTGGTGCACTAAGCTACCTGCAGGCTGACAGCAGAGAGCCAAGTCCGCATGGGTCTGGCTCTGTGGATGTGGGGAGAACTGAACTGAGGTGGGGGCTCGCTAGGAAGGACAGGAGGACAGCATTAGTATGACAAAGCAGGAGGAGATCCCTGAGCTGCATGCATGCTCCCCCAACCCGCTGCTGATCCCGCCTGCTTCTGAACAATACACTGAGTGGTACCAACTAAGCTCTGAAACAGAATGGGGAGGGCGCTATGTACAGCAGTCGATCCAGGTGGGGTATGCTCCCCTTCTCCCTGCTGGGGAATTCTTTGGAAACACCCAATACTCAGTGCAAGATGCTGCATTCCAAAGTCACTAACCATAAACTCTACAGAAACACGAGGCCCCCAACCAAAGTGATCTCTGACCGGGGTGTTTTACCAGAGAGGGGTGACTCCATCAGACTAAGGGAAATCTCCTTCCCCCCACCCCCCACCCCCGAACACTCCATTTAGTGGTAGAGATTTTGCACCCAGCTCCAAGAGCTTCCTCCACTAAGCACGTCGCTAACAGGGGCCTACATGACACAATAGGTTAACGCCGTTTTGGAGGCCAGAACTCACACCTGACCTGGCTTATGAGTGGAGTGAGAGCAGTGGTCTCAGTTTAGTCACTAATGGACATTTTTTCCTCTCTTACCACCAATATTAGTGACATTTGTGCGGTGGTTCCTGCCTGTTTAAATCAGAAATCTAGGGGTCTTATCAAAAGAGGAACTGTGCAATCAGAGCCTCATTTCCAGGTAATTTAATACTATTGTAGTGAACTGACAGGCCAGGCCTACATGGATACTCTCACAGGCTGGCTGCAAGTTGTTGGAGCACGTTCCTTTTGTGTCCAGATGTGACCAGTGCAATTCACATAAGAACATACATAAGAACGGCCATATTGGGTCAGAGCAAAGGTCCAACTAGCCCAGTATCCTGTCTTCCAACAGTGGCCAATACCAGATGCTTTAGAGGGAATGAACAGAACAGGTGATCATCAAGTGATTCATCCGTCACCCATTCCTAGCTTCTAGCAAACAGATGCTAGAGACACTTCAGAGAATGTTTTTGCATCCCTGCCCATCCTGGCTAATAGCCACTGATGGACCTATCCTCCATGAACTGATCTAGTTCTTTTTTGAACCCTGTTATAGTCTTGGCCTTCACAACATCCTCTGGCAAAGAGTTCCACAGGTTCATGTGCATTGTGTGAAGAAATACTTCCTTTTGTTTGTTTTAAACCTGCTACCCATTCATTTCATTTGGTGACCCCTAGTTCTTGTGTTATGAGAAGGAGAAAATAACAACACTTCCTTATTTACTTTTTCCACAGCAGTCATGATTTTATAGACCTCTGTCGTATCCCCACTTAATCATCTCTTTTCCAAGCTGAAAAGTCCCAATCTTATTAATTTCTCCTTATATGGAAGCCGTTCCATACCCCTAATCACTTTTGTTGCCTTTGTCTGTACCTTTTCCAATTCCAATATATCTTTTTTGAGACGGGGCGACCACATCTGTATGCAGGACTCAAGATGTGGGCATAACATGGGTTTAGATAGAGGCAGTATGATATTTTCTATCTTATTATCAATCCCTTTCCTAATGATTCCCTGTTCGCTTTTTTGACTGCCGCTGCACATTGAGTGGATGTTTTCAGAGAACTATCCACAATGACTCCAAGATCTCTCTCTTGAGTGGTAACAGCTAATTTAGACCCCATCATTTGATATGGATAGTTGGGATTATGTTTTCCAACGTGCATTACTTTGCATTTATCAACATTGAATTTCATCTGCCATTTTGTTGCCCAGTTACCCAGTTTTGTGAGATCCCTTTTAACTCTTCGCAGTCAGCTTTGGACATAATTTCTCTCTGGTTCCACAGACAAGGCTCTGCACGAGCAACAATTGCTACAGTCTGCTGCTAGTGGTGTTGGCTGATGCAAATAGCTCTCAAAAGATCTCAGCAGCACCAAAGTGACTTAAAGATTCTTCCCCTTCCATTCAAGTTCCTTCCCACCTCTCTCCCCACCCTCACCCTTGTCACCTCAGGTTTGGGCATTCCCCATTATTGGGGTCATGACCTGCATTTGTCCACATCTGCAAGGCAGCGCATGCCAGAAGTCCAGAGAAAGGCTTGTCTCCCAGTGCTCCATTACTCTAAACCACACTCAGCCTAAGCACATCCAGACAGCAGAATCTTTCAGCATTTTCCATTCATGTCTGAAGACCCATTTTTTCCAAATGGCCACTTTCAGGTGGCTATGCCTAATTTCACCCTGGTAATGACACTGCCAGAAACGGATCAAGTTTGGGCATCAAGGCGTAAGGTGGTTTCAATGGCCACTTGGCTGTCCTGCCTCTCTAGTATGTTCAGATTTTACATTAATGCTCAGTTGTATTTTTGTTGTAATGTTACTGCATAGTTAACTGTCTTTCCCCTTTTAGGTCTCTCAGTATGCTGAGGCACCTTGGAGTGGCAGTACCAAGTAAGAAGCTGCATACATATAGTTTGTTAGGATGCCTCCACATCACACCGCCTCACATTTGATCATTTCAGTTCAGAGGAGGCCCACTACTGCAACACCAGGTAGAGCTGACCTTTGAGAACCCAAAAAGCCTGCAGCTGCTGGCACCCCAATTTGGAAGACCAAGAAATGGTTCAGCTTTCAGGTTGTGAAGGCTCAGTTTATTGCCAGTCTGCTGGGGTTTACAGCAACCGGGAAAACATGCTAGCTTCTGTCAAATCAACCAGGACATGAGGCCAGGCCCCATGCAGAAATTCCTGATTTCAGGGATGCAGTATTGCCTTAGCTAGCTCCAAACTGAGATGATAGTTATCCATATTAACGTGGAATTAAGTGTGAGCATGCGGTACAAGAGTCAAATACCAGTTCTGTGGAGAGTAGAACTGGATCTGGTCATGAATTTTTCAAGTAGACTGTTGGTGCTCACTGAAGGTTCTCTAGTGTGCTTTAAGGTAGAATCATAGAATATCAGGGTTGGAAGGGACCTCAGAAGGTCATCTAGTCCAACCCCCTGCTCAAAGCAGGACCAATCCCCAGACAGATTTTTGCCCCAAATCCCTAAATGGCCCCCCTCAAGGATTGAACTCACAACCCTGGGTTTAGCAAGCCGATGCTCAAACCACTGAGCTATCCCTCCCGCCAGTACTGGCTAAAACAGTAATGAACACCAACAGGGCCTACATGGACCAATCAATGTGCAGCATGTTAGTGCGCTTTAGAAATCACACCCCCGTAGAGCACATTACCCCATGGTATAGACAAGCCCTGAGGTGCATTGAGAGCTGTATGAAGACCCATGACTGGAGCAGCTAGGAGCACATCTCATCAGGAATGAGGTACATTAGCTGAACTGAGTGGAGACACAGCTCTGTAATAGCAAGGGCAATGTAGATCATGATTGAGGTGCATCAGCAGAGCAGTTTATGGGCCCAGAACCGAAAGAGCCAGGGGTGTTATAGATCAGAAGTGATGTAGAAGGGTTCCTTGAAGGCTCAGTACAGAAACTAAGAGATATACCCACAAAAGTAATCCAAGATTTTACAGCCATGATCCCAAATGCTGCAGTAACATCTTCGCAATCTGTAGTGTTTTGGACCTACCCTGGAGAGTTTTTCCTAAAGCTGAGCAAAGAAGAAAGTACGTCCTTTCCAGATCAGCTTTGCAAAAAGCTGGTGAGACGGCAGAGTGGAGGGATGCAGGGAGCCTGATGCAGAGGAGGAAGCCGCCCACTAAGGGTCTGTCTATGCTTTGAACTGGGGATGTCATTCTGACTGAGCTAGTGTGTTAAAAATAGAGTAACTGGTGGGGCAAGCAGCAGGAGTGGCTAATCACCCAGAGCACATGGCTAGCATCTTGGATGGGTACGTACTGGAGCCATTAGCCTCTCCTGCTACTTGCACCACTGCAGACACACTATTTGTAGTAAGCTAGCTGGGTTAGAGCTAGCATAGGTATGTCTCCTGCAGCTGGGAATCACAACTCCAGCTCAAAGTGTCAATGGACACATACAAAATGGGAAATGACTGCCTAGGAAGGAGAATTGCAGAAAGGGATCTGGGGGTTCTAGTGGCTCACAAACTAAATAGGAGTCAATAGTGTCACACTGTTGCAAAAAAAGGCAAACATCATTCTGAGATATATTAGCAGGGTGTTGTAAATAAGACACAAAAAGTAATTCTTTCACTCTACTCCACACTGATTAGGCCTCAACTGGAATATTGCGTCCAGTTCTGGGTGCCACATTTCAGGAAAGATGTGGACAAATTGGAGAAAGTCCAGAGAAGAGCAACAAAAATGATGAAGGGTCTAGAAAACATGACCTATGAGGGGAGATTGAAAAAATTGGGTTTGTTTAGTCTGAAGAAGAAAAGATTGAGGGGGGACATGATAATAGTTTTCAAGTACATAAAAGGTTGTTACAAGAAGGAGGGAGAAAAATTGTTCTCGTTAATCTCTGAGGATAGGACAAGAAGCAATGGCCTTAAATTGCAGCAAGGGAAGTTTAGGTTGGACATTAGGAAAAACTTCCTAACTGTCAGGGTGGTTAAGCACTGGAACAAATTGCCTAGGAAGGTTGTGGAATCTCCATCATTGGAGATTTTAAAGAGCAGATTAGAGAAACATCTGCCAGTGATGGTCTAGACAGTATTTGGTCCTGCCATGAGGGCAGGGGACTGGACTCTATGACCTCTTGAGGTCCCTTCCAGACCAAGGATCTATGAATCTATGAATCTAGATAATACTTAGTCCTGCCATGAGTGCAGGGGACTGGACTAGATGACCTCTTGAGGTCCACTCCTGTCCTATGATTTTATGTATCCTAAGACTGGAAAAGTTGTGGGAAGGGGCAGAAAGGAGGATGATGCCAGGTATGTGGAGGAACCAGGGATGTAGCGAACAAAATCTATGGTAATGCAGGCTGGTTCAAGACCATAGTCAGTGAAAGCAAAAGCTGAACTGGATACTAGGATGGTATTAACATTGACCATAGTTACACATCAGTCTACACTAGGAAACTGACTATGGCTCCATCAACTTCCATGCATGCATCCTGTAAAGGGCCCTCTTCAGCAGGATATCTAGACATATGATTAACTTTACAGTCACATACAGTCCCATTGAAGCCAATGGGACTGATCACATCCTTAAAGTTAGGCACATTCTTAAGGACCCTTCTAGCTCAGGGCCATGGTGCTGAAAATAATTTGGGCCCATCCACACTAGGGGAAAACTGTCTTCACTACCAATTCAGGTGGATGCTTTGCCAGCAATAGCTCAATTTCCTAGTGCAGACAGTGCCGCTGAGACTACAGGAGATAGCCTGGCACACCACGCAATCTCTCCTTCCTTTCGTTTGTGCTTGATTTTTATTGGGAAAGATGAGGTGGGGGTGGTGGAGTGTGAGCTACAATTAGAGCAGTTTGTGGTCCTCAATCTAGTAAGGCTTTTTCTTAAAGGGAATGGAGAGAGAAACAGGGCCAGATCCTGAGAGTCTATCCCATTTGACACGTCTGCATACATTTTCTCTGATGCATTGCTTCAACTGTTGTAAACAAAAGCAGGGGTCATGGGCTGGATTGTTACTGGTGGGCACTGGCTGGCCCCAGGGCAATGATGGGCCAGATCACCCATGTTCTTATATCGACACCCATAAGCATCTGATCACCTCTATGAGTAAAAATAATGTACAACTCAGCATTCTTTCTCCCTTCCTTGCTGGCACAAGGCAAGCTTAGGGGCTCTTTTAAAGCTCTCCATTGTTCCCAAGCCAGATCCATGGGCTATTTGGGATGGTTTGAGTGCATAGGAGCACCCCCGCTGCTCCCCCATGCAAATGGACACTGGCTGGACCCCTTTGAGCACAGGGACTTTGACTGCACCTCTCCTTTTCACCAACAAAAGGATCAAGCAAAATCTAGCTCTGTGCAAGGCACCCTCTATAAATCCAACAGTGATTGTCTGAATAGACTGTTTAATTAAAAGGATGGCAGGGCTGTGGGGAGGTGATTGGTTAAAGCACCTGTTTTTAACTGACTAGTGATGGGGACGCCAAGGTGCTAGCACCAAGGAGCCTCTTTCTGAATGGCTGTGTCTCTCAGGCTGTTTTCATGCAGCGTCTGTAAGGAGGAGGTGGTTTATAGTAGACTTTGATCCAGCCTGGAATAAGAAATCCATTCCTGTACAGCAGAGAGCCCTCTAGTAAGCATGAGCAGCCTGAGTGCTCCTGGAGTTCATCCCCACAACATTGTAATGCTAGTAATTCTTGCAGTTTGAATTAACCCTGCATGGCACTGTCCCCACGGGAGGTGCTTAAAAAAAATTGTCTGTTTACCTCAAGCCTTTCATAGAAGAAGGTTCCAGAGAACCTAACAAACTGATCTGCTTATTTTTATTATTACATGCAAGGATCACTTTCCCCACCATGGTAAGAGAGAGAATGTAAGAGCTTCCTTTTCCTCTCACCAGCAGAGGAATCTTTGAACTCACAAACACCTGTGAGATGCACACAGAACAACCCCAACGACTCAAAACACACACAGAGAGAAAACCTGTGGGACTCCCACACATACCTAGGAGGCACAAAGCTTATATATTTATCATCAGGCCTTGCAAAGAATCTGCCACTCAAACCAAGTGTTAGAGACACATGGAAGCCCCCAAGTGTGGTTTCCGCACTACAATACCAATACAAAATACTCACAAAGGAGGAGGCATGTGAGGGGAAAAATAAAAAGACAGGGCAATATGGAAACAAGGATGCTCATTGGATTGAGAGTCGAGCCCCAAACTGGGTCTGTTTATCCACATTCCCCAGTGTGCTGGTGACTGTGATAATTATGAGCAGGGTCCAAACCACCACTGGGTTTAATTCAGCAAAACCAAAAGCCACTCAACAACCATTTCCCATAAACCAAAACTAATCCCAGTTCCCCCCTCCCCCGGTAATTTCCCTGAAAGTGACTCCAGGTAGAGACTAGTTCACAACTAACACAGCTACAGGCAGGCACACAGACTCAGCCACAAGTGTAACAAGTGTGTGGTCTAACACTAGTCTGACCACACAGCAATTAGAGGCAGACACAGATTCACAACCACTGCAACAGCAGAAAGACTGACTCACAATCACAACAACTGCCAACTCAGACTAACAACCACAACAGCACACACAGTATTGGAAATCTGATGCTGCAGACTAGACACATGACTGACAATGCTATTTTTGTAGTAGGAAGAGAGCCTGAGACATAAGCCCTTGTATTAGAGGCCTGAGATAAAGTAGTAGTCAAAACTTTGCTGATATAAAGCAAAGTTAAGTTGTGAGCAAGAGGCAGGACCTGCTCGCAGAATTTGGCAAGAACAGGGCTGATATTGCAGAAATATACATTCCTAAGTAGTGCTAGGCACAAGAATATATACGTAAACATATTCCAGAAGGGTGGTATCAGAACACTTTGATACCAACACATTCCCTAAAAATAACAGGAACATGCTGACCCATCCTAAAGATAAGGTCAGGATGACCGTGTAATGAATAAAGATGTACAAGGTGATGGGTGGTAACTGGCTACGTCAGAGGGTGTCAACTAACTACATCAGAGGGCCAGTATGTAACTTGTTTATATTGATGTATAAAATGGAGCCTCAAAGTGAGTGTCTCTGTCTAGCCTAGGGAGGAAAAGAAAGTCCCACTGTCCACTGAGCTAATCCATTGTTACAGGCATACAAGTATTAGTGGTTCGGTAGAGTCTCTGGGATACTAGTACCGTGCTTTGTCAACAATAAACCTGGCTGGGTGCCTTTGTACCTTAACAGATCTTGTGGCCATTGGGTGGTTCGCTCAAGGTCTGCTATGCCAGCTGTCTCCCTGGGACAGCCACAGGGAGAACAGACACACACAGCCGAACATCTGACCACACTGGTGACCCCCGACTACTGATCTGGGAAGTAAGCAAGCTGTCCTCTGTAATAATTGCATCCCAGAAACCAAAAACTCCAAAAAAATATCAGTATACAGTGAAAAACCCCCAAGCATCAAAAAGAAAAAAAAGTGCTTTATAAATAACAAACTGACCAAATACACCTCAATCTACCATATATGAACAATTAATTTGGCAATCGCATAGAAATCGCTGTCAGATAAATTAAACTTGGCTACTATGTAAAAGCAACTGTATTATTGCTTTATTACTGTATTATTGCTGTACTGTTGTATTATTGCTGTACATCATTTATAATGTGCATAACATTGCTAAACTGTTTAACCAACACACAGGTAAAAATCAACACACAGGCAGCAAATAACACGAAGGCAAGAAAAAAAACAAATTGGTAAAACAATTAAGTTACACAGTAACTACTAATTGGGTAAACAAATTCCCTGGTAGTACCAGTCACAATTTGGGATCAGTAAGGAAGGCACATGTTATTCAAAACAATCTTGTTCAGTGCCTGGGTACCAATACTAAATCCTAACACAACAATATTTAATAAATTGGTTACTGTCCATTCAGTAGGTTATCTGAAAAACAGCATCCATAAAAAACAACTGAATCTATGTCAGCTACTGGTGTAACACTAAGCAATGCAACCAATAAAACAAAAAAGCTGTTCCTGTTTCCTACCCAGTAAAGCTTACAAGAGGGTAACAACCAGCAGTAAGGGTAACCTATAACATGGATGGACAGTACTTTGTAGTAACTAATTACAAAACATTTATATATAAAGGCCTCATTTGTAATGTCACTGCTCCAAATGTCTGTTTTACTTCTCATATACATAGCACTGTGGAACACACTGTAATAATGCCTATCCCAGTATTTGAAAACACTCAGCCTACTACTAATGATAATACAGGTGGTAACTGTAATTGCCCTAATAAAAGTGTATTGCCATCTACAGTACCACAAGGGCCAAACTACAACGCCAATTTTTTTTTTTTAAATTATGCTTAAATATAAGGTGGTGTCATATGTACACACACATACTATACATATATACCCATATACACTACAAATTTATGCACCATATCCATATTACTTATGTATAGTAATTATTCAAATGTGCCACCAAGGCTCAATCATAAAACTACATTCCTCAAAGTCCCGGGCCTAACATTTCCAGGTCCACCATAAGGAACTAAAAACAACTGAAAAATAAAACCTGTCCATCGGTCGTACAAAAAAATTTGCAAACTATGGAACAAATGGGGCATAAATGTATAAATGGTAAATAAGGTACCCACATAACAGTGTTTAGTCCAATGAGTCATCTTCAGTCCATGCATTATGCTTTTCTGAAACAATGGGTAAACATCCTCATAAAAAGACAAAAAGTGGTGGAATGTAGTAGGAAGAGAGCCTGAGACATAAGCCTTTGTATCAGAGGCCTAGTATGAGGCCTGAGCTAAAGTAGTAGTCAAAACTTTGCTGATATAAAGCAAAGTTAAGTTGTGAGCAAGAGGGAAGCCTTGCTCACAGAATTTGGCAAGAACAGGGCTGATATTGCAGAAACACACATTCCTAAGTGGTGCTAGGCACAAGAATATATAGGTAAACATATTGCAGAAGGGTGGTACCAGAACACCTCGATACCAACACATTCCCTAAAGATGACAGGAACATGCTAACCCATCCTAAAGATAAGGCCAGGATGACAGTGTAATGAATAGAGATGTACAAGGTGATGGGTGGTATTCAGCTACGTCAGAGGGTGTCAACTAACAATGTCAGAGGGGCAGTACGTAACTTGTTTGCATTGATTTATAAAATGGACCCTCAAATGGAGTGTCTCTTACTAGCCTAGGGAGGAACGGAAAGTCCCTCCATTCACTGAGATGGTCCATTGTTATGTGCATACATGTATTAGTGGCCCGGTAGAGTCTGGGGATATTAATACCATGCTTCATCAACAATAAACCTGGCTGGGTGCCTTCGTACGTTAACGGATCTTGTGGTCATTGGGTGGTTCGCTCAAGGTCTACTGTGCCAGCTGTCTGCACAAAGCTGGGACAGCACACAGGGAGAACACACACACGCAGCCAAACATCTGACCACAATTATCTATACATAAACGTACGTGTAAAACTAACTAGAACCTTTGGCATGCCATGCATCACTAACTGAAACCATGACAATCTTTTGTTGTGATCCTTGCACCTCCCTTCGCATTCCTCATTCCTGTTGCCTTCACTGATGTTATTGAGTCGATAAATAGGTGCTTATTCTTTACCCAAAGAGCTACGTCTTCTATTTGCAAAATGCTATACACACACAGCACTAAACAGATTAATAAAAATATCCGTACATGTAACCCACACACCTCCTGGCTGTGGTGTTCTGTCCCCTCTAGTGACACCAAGGCCACTTAGAGATTAATGAGTCTGCTATAGCCTTCGCTAAGAGCCATGTGACTTTTAGCTCATGCAGTAGAGGCTCATGCATTTAGCTTTAGAGGTCCCGGGTTTGATCCCGTCAATGATTGGACTCTGTCAGTGTTAGATACAGATAGCGGTACAGTGTAATGCATACATAGACATTCTATGTACACATACAGTGTAAACAGCCATGCCAGCCATGGATACATACATACTGAGATACTATACACCAGTAGTGGGCAACCTGCGGCCCATCAGGGTAATCTGCTGGTGGGCCGCCAGACAGTTTGTTTACATTTGCATGGCTGCCCACAGCTCCCAGTGGCCGTGGTTTGCCGTTCCCGGCCAATGGGAGCGGCGGGTGCTAGCCGCTGCTTCCCACAGCTCCCATTGGCCAGGAACAGTGAACCGTGGCCACTGAGAGCTGCATGCGGCCATGCAAATGTAAACAAACTGTCTGGCAGCCCACCAGCAGATTACCCTGACGGGCTGCAAGTTGCCCACCACTGCTATCTGCATATACACTGAATACCCAGACTTGGTACATCTGAAATGTACGTATGTGCAAAATGAATATACCTTTAGCTCAGAGACATGGGAGCAGGAGAAAGTGATGGTAGTAGTAGGGACTGGAGGAGTATTTGAAAAGCAGGATTATTTACTATGCTATCTGTCTGGGTATATAATTATGCCAGGATTCAGTCTGTACATTGTGCTACTTTTTGTAAACATTTGGAAGGAATACACCCACAGATAAAGGGCTAGACTTTTTTCTTCAGAGCTGAGCTGGAGCAAAACTGAGGAGGAGGAGGACTTGAAAGGAAAGAATGAGAGAGAGAGAGAGAGAGAGGAAATGAGAGAACACTGAAATAGGAAGAGAGGAAAGGAAAGTGGGGATGCTGAGAAGCAGAATGAAAGTAAGTCTACAAAATGGAGAAGGACGGGGAAAGAAGGAGGGAGTAAAAGAGAAATGTATAGAAAGAAGGGGATTGAGAAAGAATTAAGATGGAAGGAGGGAAGTTTCATGACATATTTGTCAGAAAAGACACAGAACCAAAGAAAAACAGAGCTTCCTAGATGCTGACCTATCTGCAGAATGTACCTGTGCATATACACATACTGCACTTTTTACCATACAGGAAAAAGCGAGAGGAAATTCCAGGAGAGGTGGTGGAATCTGTGTGCCAGAAGGTACCATGTACAGCCCAAGCACCAGCAACTTCTCAGATCTCCATTTGTTAAGAGAATTGGATACCACTGTGCTCACTTGCCTCTCCTAGCTTTGTGTATCAGGAGGGAGGGGGAAAGCAGACACTGGGTATAGTCTGGACAGGCAATCAGGCACTGGGCACGCTCTGAAGGACAGGTAGATAGAAAGTCTGCAGGAACAGCAGCATCGTTTTCAAAACCATTGGAGATCCTTTAGGTTGAAGGCTCCTCCTTTAGGGCAAAGAGGTGGTTAAAAAGCTACATTGAAAGGCCAGGACTGCATCCATAGCACCAGCATCTTCATCCATCTGTAGAGCCACCTCACCCTGACTAATTCCATTGTCTGGAGTAGGCATGTGCTTGTCTCCTGCCTAACTTCTCTCCTCACAATCTAGGACCCTGTTAGTTCTGTCTCTCTCACACTCTTCCTTGAAAAAAATGAAGTCTGAAGACACCACCACACGAGCAGATAGCTGGCAGACTCAGCAGGGAGGCCAAGGATCTAACTGGCCATGGGATTAACTGCTCACTCACCCCTAGGGGTGGTTCCTCCCAGCCGGGTGTACAGAGGCAGCGTGGGGGAAGCTCGCACTGCTGCTGCTCAGACTGTGACTGCTCTGTGGGTAACAGATTTCAGTGTGTAGGCTTGTCAATCCAATGCTTAACAACACTATTACTTTTAACAGGTCTATGTCTCAAAGCCCAGCACCTCAGGGTGCCCAGGTCTGGAACCCCATATCCCCACCTCTGCCAACCCCCCAGCTTCAGAGTCCATTAGGCCTGGCTGGTGGTTGCATTGGTTTCACTCTCTCCTCTTTCCTTCATGCACCATCTCACTCTAGAAACGTGGCTACAAGAATATCCCAGTCCAGGAAGTTTGTATATCCCATTCTTGACCTCACGTCCTACCAATGGCTGCAGTACTTCAAGCCCCGAGGAACCTTCTCTTTCCTCTACCAGGCATGAGATGGTGTATATAGTAGAGCCCTGCAGTGGGTCTGGGATCCTGAAGAACCTGCTGCCATAATAGCGGGAGCCAGTAAAATGTACTTTTTTGCAGGTGGGATTGGGTGGGCAAAAACAGACTGTGGTAATTTGCAGGAAAACACTAAATCTCTTGTCAGTTTGCCACATAAAAATTGTGTCTAATTCTGTTTATCAGGGCCGGCTCCAGGCACCAGGCACCCAAGCTGGTGCTTGGGGCGGCACCTGGAGGGGGGCGGCGCGGCGCTCCGGCCGCCGGGGAGCGCGGGGCCACAGCCGGGCT
>NW_020664482.1:39179386-39274460 GCF_002925995.2 Terrapene triunguis
AGCCGGCCCTGCTGTTTATTTATATACTATAGTGACCAACCAATTTTGGTGTGTTTTTTTTTAGTAGTATGGGAGAATTGGTCTCTCTTGTGAGATCTAAGGTTTTTGCAGATAGGATCAGGATAAAAATCAACCAGAACCAATGCAGGAGTGGATATTGCGTGGTGGGACAGGAGTGAGATTTAAAAAATAGTCCCACTCAGGGCTCTAGTATACAGGACTGCATAATAGTTAATTCCCAGAAACTCTACATATTTTATGCGAATTCCACCAAGCATAAGTGTCCCAGAATGTCCTGTAGCACCTGTATCATGCCAGATCAACGAGAAGCACTATAGTGTAGATGCCTCAGCCTTCGAGGGTTAATCACCTTTGCAACACAGCACTTGAAATAGCTAGGAAACACTGAGCCCTTACTACTCGGCGCTGTGTTTTGCTCTCTCCCCAGTCCCTTTGCTTGGGCACCTGCACAGATGATGGGCCCCCACCACTTAATCAATACACCCTTCCAAGCATCTCCATTGGGGCTGCAGCAGTCAGCATCCTCCTCTTGAATCAACAAGCTAAGCGGCTGCTCCCAGAGAGCAATCAAAGGGGCTGTCATTTAAGCACACTGACTTTTCATGCAGCTCCCTCAATAGCCCCCTCTTTAAAAAAAAAGGGAAAGAAACTCCTTTGCCAGAGAATCCCTCCAGAGCAAGCAGGGTGGAACCAAAACTAAACTGCAGCCCTGCTCATGCTGAGCAGACTCCAGCTTGCTTCAGTGCCACCAGCATGATTTAACCGGCTCTTTAATACTGCAGACCTGATGCAACTGCTATCAATGCAGGGGAAGTCACTGGAGAAGATGGTGTAGAAAGGGTCCATTCTAGTCCACAGCTAATTCTCCTCTCAACCCGCACTCCCCTTTGCTGATCTCCAGACCAAGCTGACCCCATTAGCCTATCATCGCTCCCTCCCTCTATAACAGAGCAGATACCCACAGTGCTGCTCAGCATTTCAGATAAACGCCACAAAAGGCTGCGGGTCTATCAAACAGTTCTTTAGCCTCGCAGGTGTTTGTGTCCACCCATCCAACGAACAAACTGTCTTTACCCAGATCTGCAGTGTACTGAAGAAAAGAATAAAACATCTGTTTGTTTACCCTCTTCTATTGTTGTCCACAGAACAAGCAGCAGCTTGGATTAAAAAAAACCCTCTAAGCAACAAGGAACAAATGAGGTTTGCACAGGTCTAGAGAAAGAGCTGGGCTTTGTACTTCCCATCAGAAATACCCCCTAGATTCTCAATGTATCTTTACATTCTACTCTCATCACCCATCCACAGACAGACTCATTTGTTTCCCTGGACAAAATTGTTATTTACAACTTTGCTGTACACACCCTGCTTCCAAGCAGCAGTAGCAAGGGGGAATGCAGTAAAAGAGTCTATGTTTCTTTCGATTTCCCTTCTGATGTGGGCAGTGAAAGAGAAAGGGTTAAACAAACACTAGCCATTAGTCATTTCCTTTAGGTCCCTCTCAGGCGTGTTGATGACTATGGAGAGCAAGAGAGATGTATGTGCGCGCAACGGTATATGTGCGTATATAGCTAGATAGTCATTGGAAATAAAGAGGTCGACCTGCCTCCAAGTTAATAAGAAGGAGAATGGTTATAAATAATGAATAGCAATTAATAATAATTGTTCCCATCTCCAGCGACCAACATTTAATCCAGATTAAAAAAAAAAAGCCAGAGACGCACAGAGCTTGCCATCACATCTGCAGATTGTAAAGAGGGGAAAAAATAACCCCAAATCCATTGAATTAGAACCCCCTGCTACAAATAAATTCACTGGGACAAAGGAAAAAAAAATAGAGAAGCATTTGTATTCCTTACCACGCCACACGACCCCTTCCCCAGAGCTGCCGGGAGAAGAAAAATGAATGAGCTGGAGCGAGTTATGGGATTGTTGACGTTGGGTTTCCTGCTTTCTTTCTTTCCTTCTGTCTTTCGCTCTCCCTTTTTTGTAGGCTTGGGTTTTCAGTTCGCGGCTGTCTGAGCTTGAATGCTCTGCTGTTCCAGCAGTATCTGAATACAGTGGTTGAGCTGAAAGCATTTAAACCTCTGTTGCTTCAATTGAGGCTAAAGTATGGTATTCTTGTATCTGTTACAGGGGAGAGAAGCCCAGAGAGACAGACAGAGAGGGGTATTATTGTAGGGATGGCAGCCTGAGATTCTCCTTTAGCCGTTCTGAGATTGGAGATGAAAGGAGAAAGTCTCCTCCCCACCTGCCTCATTCCCTCCCCTCCCCAGTCTCTGGAGGAGGGTTTAACAGCCCTGTCCGTGCAGATCCCTTCTTCCCGGAGAGCAATGAAACAGAAAATACACAGCAGTGGCACATCAGCCACACACAGGAAAGAGCACAGCGTGGCAGGGACACCCACTCTCCCCCCTGCCTCGAAACACTTCAGGTGGAAAAGCCAGTGTCACAAGGTATGGCCCAATGCCCTTTAAGCGTGGGGCACTGTCCTGGCCTGCAGGTGGGCAGCAGGGCCTGCCCGAGCAGAATCCTTCTCAGGAGGGGAGGGAAGCAGCAGAGGGGGCTGTCAAAGGACTTGGTGCTGATACTTCCTGGCCAAAACAGCTACCTGTTGAGCTGGTAACTCCCAAACGCTATAACCAACATGTAACAGATGGTGCTAAGCCAGGCACTCACTTGCACCCAGGACAAAGCTCCCCACCTCCTCCCATCTTTTAAGCACATTCACTTGGCAGGGGAGCATTCACTATGCTGAATCCACTCAGGCACCGTGGGTGTGAAGTTTTTGCCTTGAACTTGAATGCTGTTTGGGTTCCTATTCCAGTCAGAGACTGGAAAGAAAATAATCCAGGCAGAAAACAAATGCAGAGAGAAAATCAGGGTTAAAAATGGAGCAGAGAGTGGGCAGAATGAAAACAAATAGAGACACAAGCAGGGGCGAAGAGACGTTGGATAGATCAAATACGATCTTTGATCAAATCTTGCACTGGCTGAACTCTGGGGGATGGTTCTGTCCTTAATTCATAGCACAAGCTCTTAGCTAACTAGAAAGAGGAAGGTTAGTTATCGGTAACTGGAGTTATCCAAGTATATTGCCTCTGAAGATCTACACTCTTGAAACACATGCACCTCCTTACAAGCAGCAGCAAGGACTTCAAGTTGCACACACACACATACATACACACACACACACACACACACAAACTCACTGAGCATTTGATATGAGATTATAAACCCAAACACCTCTGCAGATTCTCCACTCCTGGGAGAGCAACTAGGAGTAAAAGCCCCTGTATGAGGGCTGGAAAGCTCCTAATTGGAGAAAGAGGGCTGCCTTCGCATAAAAATCTTCAGACTTAGCGCTTAGCTCAAGAAGCTAATGGGGAATGGAGGGCTACATTGCAGTTTTCAGAGATGGAGACAATTCTCAATCATTCCACAGAAGCTGCCTTAGCATCTGTAAAATGTTCCTCCATGGGATCTAACACTGGCACACCCACTTGGTCGTAAACAGGATTGAGTAGAGAGTCTAGTCCACCTAGACAATCTCTTGGAGGTTGACTGTTCACTTGAACATCTCCATAAACACCACCCCCAAAATTCTGGAGGCCAGAGAAAGGTTTTGTCCTATCCAATTAATGGACCAATGCTCTTTTGACATCTGCTTTATGTGCTCTGAACTTCTCCTGGGTAGACACGTGGTTCTGGAAAAGAGACCAGTGGACTATTTGAGATGGCATCCAGAGAGGACTTCAGGGAGAAATTTAGGGTGCAGATTCAGCACCACCTTATCCTTACAGAACATTGTGAAAAGGATTGGCCATAGGCACTTTATCTCACTCACCTCCAGGCTGATATAATGGCTGCTAGGAATGTAGCCTGGGGAACAGGTCACAATGGAAGCACTGGCCCATGATCTCCAAGAGAGGTGCTTGAATCTTGCCAGTACTGAATTCAAGCTTCAAGGTGGCGCAGGGCGCCTAGATATGAACCAGACCCTTGAGGAATCTTGTCATGGTCAGCTGAAAACAATGAATGGTCCCTGGAGTGGAGGGTAATAAGCTGCTAAACCTGCCATATAGAACTTGAGTAGCCAAAGCAAGTGCTGTTTTTAAACAAGGAATTGAGGAAGACCCGTGAGAGTGCTGGTGCTGGATTTACCTGTGCTGGACCAACCCATGGTCAGAGAGAGATCTGCTTGTTCCTCTCACTCACACGAGCTTTGCACAAGTATAACTGAATTGAGTTCCACAAAAGTTATGCCTGAGTTACAGCATGGAGGCAGAATCGGGCCTTTAAGGCTGAGTTTCTGCTACTTGTCTATATGGTAAAGGATCACCATTTAGCACGTGTCTAGTAACTGAATTCTTAGATTCCAAAGGAACTTGGAGTTGTGCCTCAAATGAGCATTCAAGAGCTACAGCTGCCAGGGTGCGCAGACCTGTTATGCTGTTAGAAGGAGTGATTCTGGGCCTGGATAAAGAACCTGCTGCTTCTAAGTCCTGCTTCTAAGAGGGTCAGAGGGATTGAAAAGAAGCACAGTGGTTCTGGTGACATTAGGGAGCAGAGGGATTGGGGAGGCAACATGACGGTCCTGACTCCAGTTCACAAGGAGTGAGTCTGGATCCCTGCCTGGTTTTGAGTACTGGAAAGAGAACTTGGTGCTGTCTTCCAAGGCACACAGCTCCACTGCCCATAGACTGACAATGGTCTTTTCTAATAAAGTGACCAGGGGCCACTCTTGTTGGCTGCGTTCAGACCATCTAGGAGAGATCTGCTTTTCCCAAGCAGAGAACCAAGATGAGGCCTGGCAAAGTGGGCATGAGTCCCAGAGGCCTCACAACATAGGGTGGGGGGGATCAGACACTCCCTTTGGGGCTGAGATAATGAATGGCTATGGTTTGTACTGACAAGCCCTTGGACAGGAGGAAGGAAAGTTTTTATTAACGCTAGCCATAGCACTTGAAGCTCTGTTCTGGATTCCTTAGACTACTCTCAGTTATTGAGATGGGCTTCCCAACCCTTGTTTGAGACATCCATCCCCGGTCCCTGCAACTGGAAGTGGAACACCACAAAGGACACTTCCTGAGCAACCGTGCCTCCAGACTGTCCACTCCTCATCTGTAAATAACAGGCTGAACTGAAGAGGCCTTATCATTGGCTCATGGACACTCATAGACTAGAAGCCATGAGACCCAGAAACCTCAGAAAGGTGTGATTGTGCCGGAGGTTGCATCCTTAGGGAAGGGGTGGTCTTTCAAGTGCCTGCAAGCAGCTCTTGTAGGCAATGGCAGTCCCCACTATGGAACAAAGAGCTGCTCCCATGAAAGTTAGCTTCTGCCCTCAGATCAGGCTAGGGCCCATCTCTGGAGGAAAGAAGAAGGTATATGCAGGCAGGAAGAAATTCCTCTAATGTCATCCAGGTAGGGGTAGAACTGAACCCCTTAGTAGAGGCAGTATGTTCAGGAGACCTGGGTTCTGTTCCTGGCTCTGTGGCTGACCAGCAGGGTGACCTTGGGTTAGTCACTTCCACTCTCTGTGCCCATTTCAACCTCTCACTGTCCTTTGTCTGTCCTTTCTATTTAGGCTGTCAGTCAGGGACTCTCTTTTCACCATGTGTTTGTATTGCACTGAGCACAATGGTGCCCCAAACGCAGTAAGGTTCTCTAGGCTCTACCATAATACAAATATCTCTTGGATGAGCTGCCAGGCATTTAAGTAAGCACTCAGGGGGCCGTGGCAACCCAATGGGGGAATGTATGAGGTACTTCCTATGAGCAGCTCTCATTGGGATACTGAAGTGAGTAGACATCTCTCAGAACCCTGGCACAGAGGAGAAGGTGATGGTTAACGAAGTGAGAACAACTGACTGAATTTGTTCAGCTTCCTGAAGCCCACAATGGAGCAAAGTCCTCCTGTTCTCTCGGGGATTAGAAAGTAAAGAGAATAGGAGGTCCTGTCCCCAAGGTGTGCTGTAAGAACATTCATCCTTCTGAGAAGCTTCTTTGTCTCTGGACCATCCATTTCTTGTTGGGGGGATCCCCCAAAAGAGATGGGGTGGAGGGGCAACAGATGGTGGGGAGGCAACATAGCATGGTGCTGGACTGGTTATTAATTATTTGTATTGCAGGAATGCCTAGAAACCCCAGTCTTGGACCACAATCCCACTACATCAAGCACTGTAGAAAACCACAGCAGAAATACTGCCCCTGCCCCCAAAAGCTTACCCTCTAAGCATTGCGTGATTACCCTTACTTTACTCTTGCAGCTGGTCTGAGGTAGTTCCCCTCCATGGAACAATGGAAAACAGCAGTCAAACTCCAAAGCCCCCTTCACCTTCTCATGGGTTGCAGCAAACTTTCAGCACCCAGTGGCTGCATCAGGTTTGGAAATGTAGGGAAAGGCCAGCTGAATGATGGAAACTGGAAACCTTGGTTCCCAGTGAGCTTTTGTTTGCTCCCAAGCCTCCTCAGAGAAATACCCCTCTGCTTCTCCAAGTCTTCCCTGCCCTTGAACACAAGGCTATTAGGAAGGTTAGGGTGGAGATAAGGAGTAGATGGGAGAAAGGAAAGAGACCCTGGATCCTGTCGTTCATTCACAAACTGCCATCCATCAATCCATCACACTCCTTTTGAGAACGGCACCGAGGGGTTCAGGAACAAGGCCCTGTCCTGAGCAGATGGTAACACTGAGGCCATAAGAACAGCCAGCGATGCTCAGTGCTCAGGTACACCAGGCCCCAGACAGTACCACAGCAGGCTCAGCATGGAGGAGGCCCTAGCTGCGTGTGCTCTCTCAGTTCCAAGCAGACTCACCTGAACCATAGAGAGCATGAATGCTGTGGTGAAGTGGGGTCAGAGACAAGTCTATTCAGAAACAGAAGTGACTTGCGATTTTAAGGGATCATATTCTAAAACATTGCTATTTTTTACTTGCTTTAGCACTGATGAGAAGTGCCTATGTTCCAGCTTTTGAGATCAAAGTCCTCTCAAATCACAGGGCAGGTCCATCACACGTAATAGCACAAGCTTCCCCAGTGGCCTCCCCCACAGCTTGCCTCTGTCCTGAGTTGCTGACACCACCTCTAAAGGTGAAAGAGGAGCTCATGTCTATGGCCCATTCAATCCTTGGGATTTCTTGAGATTGCCAGCAAACAGGGCCAGTGGAGATGCTGGCTCCGGGATGTGGACTGAGATCCACCAGCTTGTCCCATGGGGGCTACTAAACAGCTGCCAAGTACTAACAGCCACTCCCAGATTCGGCCTGGCAACAGCACGAAAAGCTCCATTTCCCTTAACCCATCTCCAGACACTTTCCGTTCTGAGGTTGCTGCACTTTAAAAAGTTCCTCATAGACCAAACGCTCTTTGTCTCCTGCAAATGGGACCAAGTGCTGGTTCCCTATGCACAGCTAGAGCCAATGGACCATATTTGGGGAGTTACACTGGGGTAGGGAGGGACAGAACAATAGTGTATGGGGACATGTGTGCAGCCACTGCATACACACAACTGCTTGGCAATGGGAGCAACCCCTGCAGCCCCCCAACACTGGGGATTGGGCCAGTGGATCTGCATATTTTACAGACATGCTGGCCCCATCCATGCCCAACCCCTGCAGAGTCCCCCTGCCATTCCCCCCAGGTAAGGTGACCAGATAGCAACTGTGAAAAAACGGGACAGGGGGTGGGGGTAATAAGCATCTATATAAGAAAAAGTCCCCAAAAATGGGACATCTGGTCACCCTACCCCCAGGCCTTGGGGGTACACTGATTCCACTGCATATTGGGTTATATGAGCCCTTGGCAGGGTGGGTACCTTCGGTCCAGAGCAAAGCCAGGTCCCAAGTGGTCAATCTCTAGGCATCTCTCCCTGTGTTCTGGCTAAATACCAACTCTCTCAGTCTTTGCTCTTAGAGCTTTCCCAGGACAGGCTCCAGAGAACTCCTGCTTCTTAGCTCTGCCCCCCTTACCACCCAGCCACGATCTTTCAGCCAGCACTTTGAAAGCATTGAGGAAGACACTGTTGTGACATAAACGACAGAGGACCCGGGGCTTTGAGAGGTCATTCTTCATCCAAGCAAGCAGAGAAAACCAGCCGACCGACAAAGGAGCCAACTACTCTTGACATCTGGGTGTTTTATGGTGACACATTTAATAAAGACACAAGGGTTGCCCAGAGGTATCACAGCCTGGCTCGGAGATCAATGGGGAGGATGTTATCAGGGAAAGGCTCTGTCTGTGGAAGGAGGAATGTTATCAAGATGTTAACTAGTTGGGAATGTCCGGATCTGGGGCTTCTTCAGAAGGAGGGACACTACTGATCTCTGTGTTACCTGGCTGGGGATGTCATGATTTCAGCCCCCTTGGCAAGAGAATGTGAGACTCCACAGAGCTCAGTGCAACCCCTAGGACATCCATCAAGCTAAGAGTCATGAAAGCACCTTGTGAAACATGCAAGCAACTATCCTTTAATGCTTCCATCAAATGGTTTCTTTTCTTTTTGAATGTAAATCCTCCTCCCCCCCCCCCCCCCACGCCTTTCTCCTTTACATCTAAGGCAGCTAAATATGAACAGAAACTAAAATCTGGGACAGTGGAAGCTGGGAGAGCGTTTGAGGTGGAACCTTTTTGTTATGTTCTAGGTTATTTCCTGAAGTGATTACAAGATAACTAAGAAAGATCTCTCTGACTTTAAGCAAAGCAGCACAGAAATACATTACAAATAAAAGTAGCTAAGGCCCGATCTAGCATAGCACTCAAACACATGCTTAAGATTAAGTATGTGAGGTAGTGCCATTGAACTACAGGACTATTCACCCCTGTAAGTGCTTTGTTGGATCAGAGAGTAAGAGTCCCCTCTGATGGTGCAGCCAGAGGGGGAAAGGTGCAGGGTACATAGCACTACTCCAGTACAGCTATGCCTTCACTAGCCCTGTTTGCACTACTAGCAGGGGATCTGATGGTGGTAGGGCACAGGCCTTTGTGCAACTGTGCTGCCTAGACCAGCTCTAGATGAGAAATTGTAAGACACCCTGTGCCCCATGTCCACTAACACTGGGGCAGCTGGACCCTGTCCAGCACTGATCACTCCTGTTGCCCAAATATGCAAATCCTGGCTTTCTATGGAATTGTGTCTAAATCATCAGACTGCTACAGAAACAGCCCTGATGTCTGGTACCCAGGGAAGGAGGGGGAAGAGTGAGGGTTGATGTGTGCAGGTGGGGAACAGGTGTATGATCTTTCCCTGCCAAGGGCCACCCGACCCAGTGAAACATCGCTCCCCAGGGGCTCCACACATTGCGGTCCTGTTTCAAGGAGGCAAGACTGCAGGGCCAAGGGCTCTCAGAGCAGAGGCTTGGATACTTTGGCACAGAGGGTGCACTGGAGAGACAGTACTGCAGCACCGGGCGAGGTGCTGCTGCTGTTACCACAGCTGCCAGCTTACTGTGCAAAGAGAGGGGGGCAGAGAGGTACAGAAACCTACCACACATCCCTACTCCAAGCCATGGCACTAATGAATGTGGTGCCATCCCCTGGGGAAGGGAGCGCTTTGGGGATCTAGAGACAGGGCCTAGTTCAGTTACACTACGGCCCCTTCACACCATTCTGCCAGCATAGCAGGGCCTGAAAGAGGGTATCATTTCCACCTGCTTTAAGGGCCCTGGACTCAGCCAGAGCAGTGCACAGGGGCCTGCGTGTGAGAATCAGGCCCATACCACTGTGGTTATTTCAAAGAGGGGGGAAATCAATGATGGTGTGAGCCAAAAGGAGCAATCCCGGGTGTAAAGCGCTCTCCCTCCATGTGAGTGCGCTCCTTTCAGACTCGCCATCCCGTCTCCTTCCCCTCTCATGCGGATCTCCTGCCCCTCTCTCCCGCCTCCCTTTGCCCTGGCAGTACCATTAAGGCAGGGGTCCCATTGTCTCCAGTCAGCTCTGCCCCCATGATCATTTGGAAAAGGAGAACTCCCCCGAGTTGCTCAGCACCACCTCAAAGCCACACAGGACCTATCTTTCACTCTGCTTATTCTGTTTCCCTACCACACAAAACTGAGCTACTGCTCCCCCCTCCCCCCTCGCCTTTACTCCTTGTTTCCCTATCAGGGGCTGCATTGTCAAAGTCGGCTGCTGCTGAGTGCTTTATTAGCCGGTCTCCATGGCAACTTGTCTACAGCTTAACTCTGAGACCCCTCTCTCTCCACAGCCATAAATCAGCCACCCGACTTTGTGTCCTCCTTCATCATGACACAGGCCAGGGTCACTGTATTCTCTGTGCCTCTGCCAGATTCTCTGTATTTTCTGCAGCCAGATTAGCAAGTCCTGCTGGAGCTGTCGCTAGCCACCCTGGCTCTGATCGGTCCTCCACAAAGCTGGAGCGGGAGCCAGGCAGAGAATAGGCTGCATGCATGTCAGAGCTCTTTGTTTGCCTTATACAGAACCATGTGCAGGCAGTAATAACAGGAAACCGGCACAGTGCTGGGCTCTACTTCATCCTTTCAGACACATCATGACCCAGCCATGGCCTCTAAATCCCAACTGGGCATCATCTGGTTGGCCAAGGAAAGAGCCCAGGCAAGCTGTGACATTCCAGTTTCCAGGCAACCTGGAGCCACCGGCTGGAAATTATTTGGTGGTTTTTGCAGGTGCCTATTATCTGCCAGGGAATAGAGGGGGCAAAATGGAGCTCTGAGCCAGCATGGCACAAGCCCCAGGAAAGGAAGGAAGCCAGCCCTTCCCAAACTCAGGTGTGCAGGCAGGATGCAGAGACACATCAGCTGCTGGAGGGGGCCACAGGAATGTTTGGCCTGTTCCTGGTGCAGGATACAGAGACCATGTGTAGGTGTAGGGCAGAGAGACCTTCTCCTTCTTGTACAGGGCACAGAGTCAACACAGCCCCTTCCAAGGCAGAGATACAGCACCAACTGTGTCCAATGGGGCACAGGGTCACCCCCATTCTTTCTCCCCTGAACACAGAGGAATAAAATTATCTCCATTCTGTGTTCCCATCTAGAGCCAGAATCCTCTTGCTGCAGCCCACAGACAGCAAGTCCTCTCCCTCCTGGTGCAGGGCAGACAAGCCCAGCCCCTGTCAATATGGGGCATAGACCCAGCATGCTGGGTGACACAGAGACAGCCCCTTATCTTTTCCATTGGTATTGGCCAAAGAGACTGTTCCCTTCCTGCGTGTTCTGAGAGACACTGATTGTCCTTCTGAACTGCAAACTCTTCCGTCACCTGCATTCGCTGGGGAGAATGAACCAGAGCCAACAATGGCCAGCCTTTCACTCAGCACTTTCACCACCACACAGACAGGTTGGAATTCCAGGATGGGCAGTTCCAGTACAATTTATTCTGGCCACTGAAATTTCCTGATCCTTAAAATGAATACAACACTCTACTTCACTTCCTATATTGAGGCTGTACACGATCATGACTAACATGTTACTTGCAGTCCTTGAGACAAACCGAGAGGCCCCAGCTGACATCAAGCTCCCATGGTGTAGGGAGTGTACAGACACACAGAGATAGACAACCCTTGCCCCCCACACATTCACACTCTAAACAGACCAAGCTAACAAAGGGTGTGAGAAAGGAAGTGTTAACCCCATTTTACAGAAGGAGTACTGAGGCAGAGAGACAGCTTCTGGGGCATAGCACATAAGTGGGGAGTGAGTAGGCAGAATGGACAGAAAATACAGCCCTAGGGAGCTATGGGATGGCACTGGAGGACTATCAAAACCTCGGCTTCAGCTGCATTCCTACTGCAAAGCAGATGGGTTTGAGCCTGCATTACAGCAGTGTTCTGGCTCCAACCTATGCCCCCCAGCTGGCCAAACCAGCTCAAGCATAAGGGGTTTGTGTACAGATGGCGGCGGGTTGAGTTAAAACCCAGGTAAGAGCTTGGGAGAAACCTGAAGTGAAGATATACCCCCAAGTGTCTTGCCCAAGGTCACACAACAAGCCTGTGACAGGGCAGGAACAGAAATTGGATCTGGCAAGTGCTAGACCAGTGCCTTAGCCACACTGCTCTCTTTCCTTTCCAGCCACATTCCCAGAGATGCCTGCATTCTAGAGGAAGATGAAGCAATCCTGACCTAAACGTATAACCCCAAGAGACACACTTGAGGCTTAGCTGATATATAGATCAACAAACGTTTAAAGCTAATACATCCTCATGTAGCATGTGATGGACCTTTGGAGCTGTGGCCCACCACGTCCCCATGGCAAAATGGATAGCTGGAATCATACAATTTTATCGTGCAGCATGAGCATTCTGCAGCAATGGTAGCCAGAGAGTCAAGTCAAAACGCTACACAAAGTATCAAAGATCATCACAAACAGGACAAGTTGAAATGGTTCGAATTTTCAAACTTCAAGCACTGAGTGAAGCAACAACATACAACACAACAGAGAGAGACGGACATTGCATTAGTCCTGCAGCCATATATTGGTTACAAGAAAAAAAAAACGGGGGGAGGATGTGTCAATGTGCCCTCCTCTGATAGTAAAAATAATACCTAACTTTTATATAGCACATTTCCACCAGCGGATCTCAAAGCACTTTACAAAAGGAAGTCACTATCATTATCCTCAATTTACAGATGGGGAAACAACTTGCCTAAAGTGACCCAGTGGCATAGCCAGGAATAGAACCTAGGTCTCTGGAGTCTCAGTTCAGTGCTCTACCTGCTAGGTTAAACTGCCTCTGCTCTTCTTACAGCTGCATCTTTAACTCCAGTGTTGGTTCAAAAATCATGATGGCCTCCTTGCACAAAAATCATGACATTTTAGAACTGAAGCATTTGGAGTCAGATTTGCAAAGTAATTTAGGTGCCTACAGATGCATATAGGCGCCTTGTGGGATTTTCAAAAGCCGCTGGGCAGGTTAGATATCTAACTCCCATTGGGATCAATATCTTTGTACGTCTGGCCCTTGGAGTCTTATTTATTTGCCTTCTGGCTTTTGAACCTTCAGGGTTCACATCTGCAAGTTATTCTCTACAGCTATGAAGGCTAGAAACGTATTTGTGTTTTTAAGTGAAAGCAGAGATTCTGGTGTGTTCAGCTGATGCAAGAGTCTGGGCCTTAAAGAAAGGCATAAAATATATGAGACTTAGGATAAAACCACAGGAGTTGACAGCACTGACTGGGGTGAGCATCTGATGTTCCTATAAACTGAAGGCATTGTTCCCAGTCCTCCCTAGCCCAACCGTGCTCTCTTCAGCCCACTGGGTCCCCCAATATGGGAAGGCTGGACTCACTACTTCACCACCACGAGCGCAGCCCTGGACTCCTCCGTTGTTGGGCACCGAGCGATAACCAGCAGCCAGTCCCCAGGATGCCACCAATTTGAGAGTCTGGAGCCCCACCAGCGCTAAGAGCAGCTAATCTGAGACACTGACGAAAGGCTCTGTGATAGCCAGGCATCTCCTGTGATCTCTGTAAGGGGACTCCATAAATAGGTATGGGGTGGGGCCACTGGGCACACTGCCTGGGATATGGCATAGTAGGCATTGGGCTGTGGTGGCAACTCCATCCCCAAACCTGTCCACAGGCAGCAAGCCAGCCATGCGGCGTGGCTGTAACGAGAGCTGTTAGTGGCAAGGAAACTGAATCGCGCTTCCTAAAGACAACAGTTCACTCAGGACTGATACCTGCTACTCTAACAAGGGCTCTAACTAGCCAGGGTGGAGGAGGGGCTGAGGTGTGATGCCACCACGGTTCCCATGTTTTGGTCCCTGGAAGATTAATATCTTGCCATGTTTGGTAAACTTTACAGGGATAATAGGAAACGGGGGGAGAAAGGGGGGAAGAGAAGCTGCCTAACACTCAGAGTGAATCTCATTAGCTCTAATTAGCTGAAAGGAACCAGCAGAGACCCTGGTAATAAGAGCTCCTGATGATATTAAGGTGAACTACAGCAGCAGGAGATGCAATTCAGAGCCCTGGCTCCTGGAGGACTCAGCGCAGGATGGTGTCAGTCAGGGACAAGTCACATGCTCATGAAAACGCAACATGATACAGAGCACAGCAGCTGAAAGGAAGAAACAAATCAGTACATACTTGGCGTGCCAGTGCTGCCACCTCTTCTGCTCCTGATGAGGCACCAGGGCCCGCGGGGAAGGTCTCTGCACACCAGATGGCTGCGTTTTGGTCTCTCAGGCCTTCAGAAGGTTTGTATGTTCTTTTCAAGCAAGTGCCTAGAACCGTGGATGCTCCTTCCAGTCTTTTGGGGCTGGAGGTTTGGCAACAGCAGCATTTCTCAGGCTCTCTCCTTCCCGCCCCTGCTGGAATCAAGCAGCCCAGATTTCACAGGGGTAGCTAGCACAAATGTTCAGACCATTTGGTCCATCTGAACCCAGACACCCACCTCTAGTACAGTACTCAACTTATGTTCTTCCATTTGATTAAAAATAAACATGGATGCTAACTGGAGCTGGGTGACTAGCAGAGTTTTTGGTTCACAGGAAATTCTGATTTATTTTTTTTAAATAATCCTTTTGGGATTGAATGAAACATTTGGTTTGACCCAAAATGAAGCAGCATTTAATTTAGATTCTGAGCCATTTTGTGTGTTTTTTTAAATTTTAATATAAAATTAAAGGAAATTTCAAAACAAAGCCATTTAAAATAGGGGAATAAATCTAAAATGTTCATCCCAAAATGTCAAAACTAAATGTTTCAATTTTGGGGGGAGGCAGGGGAGCTTTTTTAGTTTTTTTTTTACCAAAATTCAGTGACATCAACGTGCAGTCACAAAATGTTTCAGTGGTGCTGACTCTGCAGTTTTGCCTAAACAAAGCTTCAGTCAAAGATTTTTGCCCAGCTCTACATTTGGTTCATCCAAACCCATACACCCAGCCTTTGCACTGTATGCACATTTTTGCTGTTCCATTTGATAAAAAGTAGAGAGGGGTCCTAACCTGCATCCCGCATCTAAAACTGCTGTCTGAACTGAGTTCCAAATTCAAACACCCTCGAATTTACCAACTGAAGCCTTCTCATTAAGGGTACATCTACATTGCAATACAGACCCTCAGCAGCAATTCTTAGAGCCTGGGTCAACAGACTTATGCGCACACTTGACTACCCATGCTAAAAATAGCAGTATAGATGTTTCCACTCGGGCTGGAGTTTGTTTCTGAAACCCAATGACACGGGTGGGTCTCAGAGCCTGAGCACAAACATCTATGCTATTTTGAGTGCCGGGGCACGAACCCTGAGTCTGTAGACCTGCGTTCTGAGACTTGCTACAGTGGGTGTTTTGGTTTTGGGTTTGTTTGTTTGTTTGGGCAGTGTAGACATACCCAAGAAGGCTAGGATCATTCCGATATAACTTCTGGTGGGGGAAGGGAAAGAGAAGCAACAATTAGCATGATCCCTTCCATCTAGCTCCTAGCCATCTCCATAGTTACAAAGGAATACTCCTCATTTATGGAAGCTGCTGCATTGTGGCACACAGCACTTTCTGTATTTGTAATTAGTGGATTAAGAATGTTCGGTCAATCAGGAGATGCAACTGACTAAACGACATTCCCAAGTACTTTCTAATTCAAACCAGGCGGCTTCATTCAACTGCTGATAGGCGTGCACCAATTCTCCAAAAAGGGCCATATTTTCGGAGTTTAATGTACCCACCCTACATGCATCTATACAATATATGATTTGAAAGCTTAGTTTATGTACATCAGATGAGGTATGATGTGGAGCTGTCAAGTGGGTAAGCCTCTAGGCGAGGTGAAACCATAGTACCCAAAAGTGTCATTTTTTTGCACAGTTCCAGAAATACCACAACAAGATTATGATGATAGTTTTTACTGTTTACATTACTTTCAGCACCTTAATGTGGTGTTTATTGATCAATGCTATCAAATAACAGTGTATTAACAGATTTTTTTATTAGTTTTGCATGGGTAAGTATTTTTCAGAAACATATAAGCAAGTCGAATTGGGCACAGTTCATAGTTGTAGGGAATCCAGGAAAGAAAAACTGATCAAAGGGCATCATGTTCACCTGCTTCTATAGCCACCAGAGCAAGTGCATCCTCCAGCGACTGGTCCTGGTGCATTGTTGAGCAAAAAACACACAAGACGGACAAGAAACTTCATAAAACAGAAATATTTGAGAGAGCAACTAATCTAAGGGAGGCAGCACTTTAAAGAGGAGATGGTGACACGTTGCGCAGAATATCGGTAGAAGACTTGATTGCTAAAGGTGCAGTTTATCACTCAAGAGGCCTTTTTTCTACTTGATTAAAACAAATCAAAGCAAATACAACTGCAAAAATACAGTCACCTTATGACATTGCATTTTATGAGCTGAGATGATAGACAGTGATTTTATATACAAGAAGGTTCTTCTGTACAAACTGCTACAAAGATATAAAGCCCTACTTCCCTCAGATGTAGAAACTGCAAACTATTCCAGTAGCAAATTACAGGCAAGATTAGAAAAAACATTATGGCTCTGCAATTTCATTCCATGCACAGCATGGACAAGGCAAGTCTACCATTGTTCTATGCAGCGCAATGTCATTAGCTGATGCTATCCAAGCTGCTAGCAATCCAAAGCAGGAACTTAAGTCATCCAAATGTTTTGTGGATGTTTTTCTGGAGAGTGAGCCTGATGAACAGCTTTCAAATGAACAAATGGTTTTGTAGAATGCTGCTTCAATCCTTCGGCCTGAAGTAGTCCCAATGAAAGCTTCAGTATATTATCCAAAGCCAGGTGATTGTAGTTTACAGAGGTCAACTACTTGTGTCAGCACTACACCTTCACAGATTCTGCATCAGTTAGGATGAATGGAGACAGTTCATTACTAGTGCTGCAAAAATTGAAGTAGAAAGACTCCAGGGAGGTGTGTTCTTTCCAAATGGAATTGTACCACTTTATATTGGTGGAAATCTCATCCATGAAGGTGATAATATAGACATCAATGCAGAGACCAAATACCTCCCATTCAATGGCTAGAGTGGTATTTCAAGAACAGTCTGCAGGTATTTCTTGTGATGCTGGAGTATCACTGAAGTGTGGAAAAGAAAAGGCACTTACTCTCCCCGGGCAATCAGAGTCTCTGATGCAGTGTGCAGCATTTGAAAAATCTAGAACCAGCCATGAAAAGGTTCTTGAGAAAATAAACTCATCACCTACAAATTAACAGTGTCTTAAGACTGCTACCTTGGACGTTCTACCAAATGACACTTGATATTGTTCACGTTCAGGTCATCCCATTTTGCACTGGTTACAACCACAAGCTTGCAACAAAGGGCTTGTCTTTACTACTAGGGAAATTGACACTGCTGCATTTGATGCAGTGGGTGTCGATTTAGCGGATCCAGTGAAGACCCGTTAAATCAATGGCAGAGCGAACTCCAGTTGATCCCGGTACTCCCGCTCCCCGAGAAGAGTAAGTTAAGTTGGCCGGAGAGCGTCTCCCATCAATGCAGCGCAGTGAAGACACCACAGTAAGTCGACATAAGCTACATCGACTCCAGCTATGCTATTCACGTAGCTGGAGTAGCGTAACTTAGGTCGACTTACCCCGGTAGTGAAGACAAGTCCAAAGAACACCTACACTGCAGTTGCCTATGCACCTATAGTGGATGCCAAACCAGCTGACATTGCCACAGTCTATACTACTGAAATGTAAGGAAATGTTGGCAGGTCTAGGACACCAGCAGGCTGTTCAAATGATGGATCAGCAGCTGTATGCTGTTGTTCAGCAAGTGAAATGGACTCTTCCAAATGAACTTGGTACAATGTGATTTGCCAGGGTGGTTTTCACACTCCAGACTGTTGGGAAATTTGGGGGAGATGCAGGATTGCTAGACCTTCTTGTTGAGTTGGACGTGTACGCAGCATGTACTGCAGATCAACATGAGATGCTCACTGGTAAGCAATTCAACCATGCTGTGTGTGGCTTGACTCTAGCATATGAGACCCTGAGTGCTCTGAAACTTTATTCATTTTTTCAGTGGGGTGAGCAGGGAGGAGGCATTCATGTAGTTCCAGCATTTGTCTGGTAAATGTTGGCTGACACTCAAAAGGTATTTAAGTCTGAAGACACTGAGTCCTTGCAGCATGTCAATAAAGAGCTTGATGATACTGTAACTCAGAATATGCCACCTGCCACTGCTGGAGGAATTTCAGACATGGGGGTATGTGCAGTCTCTTACATTCCAGTTCCAGGATCATTTTCTGCAGGTTATGCAGAGCCAACTTCTAAATGTCTGTAAAGAGCAAGAGGGTGATTGGAAATACACAGCATGCCACACTTCCATACTTCTTTACTGCAAACAGGCCCAGCTATGCCAAATGGATGCCAGTCTACATTCCTGATACATGAAATCTCCCTGAAGAAGTACCCAGTGCCTTTGGATCTGTGTGCATCAGATTCCTGGTTCTTTCAATGGATTTTGGAGTGACAGGGGAACAGAGAAAACTGTCAAAGACTCAGAAGGCAGCAGAGGGATTATCAGACTGACCAGAAAGCAGCCAGCCCTTGTCAGATTACCCTTTAGATCATTGTTGGGATTCTTTGAGGTCACAAAGAAACCCAGTTTTATGTTGAAAAATAAAGACAGTCATTAAACTAACAGAAATGAATGAAAATATTTCTAAGGAGTTATTTTAGCGTGTTGATGATGTCACCGTTTATCCATTTCTATGGAAACAGTACCACTTGACAGTGCCACATCATACCTCATCTTAAAGCAGACATAATAAGCTTTCAAATGATGTACGATGTGCGTGTATATAGAGAGGGTACATTAAGTCGACCAAATCAGTGGTGTCTGCCACTCATCTATGGGTTGCAGTGTGAAGCCAAGAGCTCTCTCCATTACAGGCCCATGTGTGTCTTCAGAGCAATTCCATTTCCATTAGCCATCCGGCCTTTCACCTGAAGAAACCTTCTAGTTTCAACCATAAATTACAATTGGTCTCACTCTTCTCTCCCTAGTGGGCATTTGTTTGCCTCACCATAACCCTGCTTCCATCAGAAAAAAATCCAAACCCTAACCAGGGCAGCCTCATTTGCAGCCTCTGCTCAAGAAAGACCCATAGCAGAGGGCAATAAGTCACAGAATAGGTGTATTGGCAGAGCTAGGTGGCAGTTCTAGGACTGAACCAGCAGGGGGTGCTAGAGACCACAAAATCGGTGCATTGGAATTGCTGGGTGGGGGTATAGGATGGAATAGCAGGGGATGCTGCAGTTCAAGGTATTGGTGCATTGGCATAGTTCAGTGAAGTTCTAGGATTGGAATATCTGTGAATCAAGACAGAAGCTATCACAGTGGCAGTCATGCTAAGCTCCAGCCAGTGCTATTAGCCTGCCACTTTCCTGAGCACTAAAATAAATCCACACCAAAATATAAACCACATAAATAATCATTTGCCTCTTTTAAATTCAAATGCATGGGGGATTCCATCAAGGTAATTTATGGTGTGTAACTGCTGATACGCCAATCAAAGGAAACCCAGCGTAACAAATGCATTAAGAGAGACTTCACTGATCTTTATCTCCACAAACAGTGGCTTAATTCCCTCAATCCCAGCTAATCAGGCTGCTTCGTTACATCTCTCACACAAAGGAGGATGCATTCAGTGGCATGCACTAAGAATTAGTCATGCAATCCCCAGCTAATTTCCCTCACATCATGCCCAGGAGGCTTTATTGGTGGGGAAGAGCATACTTGGTGGTACAGTAGGTTAAATACACCCTATAGAGCTGGTCGACAAATCTCCATTGAAAGGTTTTTTTCAATTGAAAAATGGTTTTTTTCAACAAACTGGACATTTCCACCCCCCAAAAATCAAGTTTTTGATGAAAACTTCCAACTAAAATTAACATGTTTTCATCAAACTTTTTTTTTTTTTTTTTTTGCAGGGAAAAACGTTTCTTGACCAGCTCTAACACCCTTCATATCTGGAGATCTGTATTCAAAACCAGGCAAGGCTCACCAGTGACACGAGTTTGCATGCCTCTGTAGACCTTAGTTGCATGCAACTTCTTCACAGCATCTAGCAACTGCCTGCTGTACAAATCCACGTATGATTGATTGTGGTTGTGATTTCAACCACAAGAGAAACCATCCTGGCTTTACTTCCTCCCTGTCAGTAAGAAGATGAGAAGGAATGGAATACGCAGTCACAAGCTACTGTAATTCAGCGGAGGAAGCAATGGGATCACATAGTTCAGCAACAGCTAGGTATTAGACTTCAGGATGGCAAATTTTGGGGACCCAAGTCATCCAATGAGCTAGCTTTTGTTCACTAAGATAGTTGGTGTCTATATGGCACAATGTGTCTATGTGGCACATTGTCGATTTGGATTGTAATCAGGGGCCTGTTTTACTGAATGTAAAGCAACCAACATTTTTGTACTGTATAAATACAATCATTAGAAATAAGATGGGAATCCTAAAAAAAACCCTAAGGTGCCACAAAACTCTTGATACAGAATGGCAAAGGACTACTTAGCAAATCTGAATATACACAAAGTATCCAGTCTGTATGGTAAGGTCTTCCCTGGGACATTAAAGGAATTTGATATCACACATAGGGATTGCTCATGCTCCCTTTAAAGTCAATGGGAAAAGTCTCATTGAAATCACTGGGATTAGGGAATATGGCTGGGATTTGGAAAATCAGGGGCAAGTGCTAGGATAGGAAAAATGCAGTACCAGTTTTTAAACAGGGAAAGAAGAGTGAACCTGGCAGCTTACATCCCATTAGCCCCTTTCCCCAGTAATGAAACAGACATTGAGAGAAAAATCATTAAAGCATGTAGGGTGACAAACACAGAAGTGATGCGTAAGGTGGAGAGGTGTAAATGTCATGTTGTAAATGGATGCAAAAGTATTTAAATAAATATATTTTAGGTAAATCCAGAAGGAGTTCACACTGGTGTAACTTGCACAGTGGAGGGCTGGAAGTAGATGTAAATTATGTACATTTAAATTCCCTCTAGACTTTTTTTAAACTCACCTCTGAATTTGGCTTGCAAAGCATAACAGAACCACGAGTGAGAATCAGCATGGGTTTGTACAAAATACACTTTGCTGCAAAATTAGCGTATGAAGGGAATGCAGCAGATGGAATGTTTTGGAGTTCAGTCAAGTGTTTGATACTGTGCCTGATAAAAATCTTATTTGAAAAATCCATTCAAGTTGACTTGGGTAGGGACCGTGTCATATGAACTGAAAGGCTGCAAAGCAATCATTAATGTAAACATTGTATGATAATGTAAATTGAAAACAGCAGTGTGTTGAGCTGGCAGGAGGTGTATAGTGGGAGGGATAATGCATGGATCAGGGCTAGATCTGGTCTTATTTAACATCTTAATTACCAATCTGGAAGAGGGAATGAGTGGCATGTTAATTAAATTTGGAGAGGATCCTAAACTGTGAGGAGTTGCCAATACTACAGAGGGCAGAGAAATCATATAAAAGGTGTGAGTGAGATTAGACACATGAGCAGGAAATAGAGCAATCCATTACAGAAGAAAAATGCCCCAGGGGAAGGGGCATAGATGAGCCCTGAGAGATTAACCCAGCAGAATCCCTGAGTTATAACAACCTTCTTCCCTGAATCAATTTACAGCGCTGCAACTTTCTCGCTCAGGGGTGTGAAAAAACACCCCCCTGAGCGCAGCAAGTTTCAGAGCTGTAAAGCGCCAGTGTACACAATGCACCAGCACTGGAAGCTACGCCCCTCGTGGAGGTGGGTTTTTTAGAGTGCTGGGAGAGCTCTCTCCCAGCGCTCTGCCGCGACCACACAAATCACGTTAAAGCGCTGCCAGTGTAGACTAGCCGTAATAGATGCCAAATGGAGAAAGGATTGCAGGAAGCACACTACACTGCTGATCCCTCTCCATGGTCCCTGCCCACTGCACTACAGAAATAGGGACTTGGGCATGCCTTGCCTTAGGGGAAGGATCCCCTAGAGAGACGTGCCCACAATATTCTATGTTCCCTTCGGAATCAAGGGCATGGGAGAAACCAGCAGTGCCTGCTTACTGCTGGGAGACCCCACTGAAGAATCATCTGATTTATAGCCTCACACAGCACCAGGAATGTAGTACTGCAGCCTCTCGTGCAGATGAATGGGCCATAGCACATTGAAGGGTTTTTGTTCTGTGGCCATGCCGCGGCTCTGCAAGGCTTAACCCATTAACATAATGTAATCCCATGAAACAAACAGCTTTCTGAAGGAAAAAGATGCCTGCAAATATGGAGAGAGCTGATTGGTTGAAGCCAGAGGAAGGAGGAGCCAGACATCTATAAAAGCACTCTCTGGGAAGTAGGCAGGGTCAGGGCAGTTTGAGTCAACACTCCATGGAGGCCAGAGAACTTACCTGGAAACCGAGCTGCTTTTAAGTGGCAATTATTGTAGGAGATGATCCAGTCCAGTTTGTTTTAGGGAGCTGTATGTATAGACTTACTGTTCTGGTATCAGTTGTGTGACTTCGAGCAAGTCACTTCGCCATTCTGTGCAGCTTCTGTTTATCCATTTATTACATGGGGATAACAGTGCTTCCCCAACTTCACAAAGCGCTTTGAGATTGGTGTACAGAAGCTGCTATCTACACACTAAGTGTTAGTTTCATTTAAAAGCTGTTTACAGCATTGGATCCCGAATGTAATTGTACCAACATGCTGAGACAAAAGGTTCTGCTGACCTGTCCCATGGCTGCTATTAGCATGTTTTCACATCCACTTAATCTATATTCTGCTCTGAGTCTGGGCACTTTCCAAATCCCTTGGTTCCAGCTTAAGGCACAATGATTACTCACCTGCTCCAGCAGCATCCTTTCCTTCCAACACACACCTTTCCTGCCTCCTTTGTTGAGACATGTGTTTTGTGTGTGCATTGCCAAGCCAAACCAAGATGTCATTTCCAAAGGGAACCAAGGAAAGGTTATTCCTTAACATGCATTGCAGTCCTGATCTTAGTCTTATTCATTAGCATCATTAATATCATAACTAGCACGGAGTTAGCAGAAATGATGCCAGGGAGGAATGAAGGCTGGGATTTCCCAGGGTGCTCAGGGAAGTTAAAATTCAATGGGAGTCGGACTCAACACCCAGCTGAAGTTTTGTCAAGAAACAGAAGAGTAATCTCCAAATATTAGGAAAGTGATAAGGGTGAAATCGGACAGAAAAGCAAGTGTTTGAGGAGGTGTGTGGGGGGGATTGCTAGTTGGATGCTTTATCATGGTGGGTCTGGTAGCACTGATTGACCATTGTCAGACACCACTTTCAGTTGCTTAAAAGTTTGCCAAACTTTAATGGTTTAGGCTGAAATTTTCCATGCCAATTGTCTGCCTCAGGCTAATAATTTCTGTACATTTCAAGCAAACCAGTTCAGCTACTTTTGAGGAGACTAAGGGAGATGATATCATTTTGTCCATGCTAAAAAATTCTGGTGACTTAAAAAAAAAAAATGCTCTAGTGCCTCTATGCTTTGGAGCAGGGACTTGAAATTGGCCAGGGGGAGCCTTTTGACATCCCTATGAAAAAATCAGCCCAAAGTCAGACTCATTATAAGCCTTTGAAAAATTGCAGTTCGCACATACTTAGTAGAGACTTCACAGCTTTTAGCAGCTAAATTATCCAAAGATTCCATCCATAGGGGGCATGTTTCAGCCTGGCACTGAGCAAGACTTGCTCTGCATTTGCAGCTCTGGACTGTTGCAGGCAGGGCCCAGGTCCAGGCATCTACACTTAGAGCAGGGAGACTGTCTATCCTGTGTTCTGAATGACACTCCTCCAGGCCCAGGCAACATGGAGGAGGAAGCTGCCTGATTCAAATTCAGAAGAGTCAAGAGACAGACCAGTGGGGTGTGACGGGCAGGAGGAGTAGATTGGGACAAGGAGCTTGGGAACAGAGAGACTGGGCCTGACGGCTGGTGGATGTGGGAAGAAGGAAACCTGGGAGCTAGGGTAGGGACTGGGGCAGAGATGGGGAAGATTGGGAACCAGTAGGTTGGGGGAGACTGAGGTCAGATGAAGAGCCAGGAGGAGACTGGGACTGGCTGAGAAAGGAGACTGGGACTAGGGAGGAGGAGGTGATGGGGGAGGAGAGACAGATCTGACAAGGAGCTGGGAAGCAGCGGTAAGAGACAGATTAGATGAGGAGCCCAGGGAGGGATATTTGGACTGGGAGCCAGAGGGAATAGGGAGGTCAAGGGGTGGGGCAATTTGAGGTCAGGGAGGGGAAGAGAAATAGAAGATGAGGAGCCGAGAGGCTGGGACTGGGGGCAAGGAGATTGGGCTTGGGACGGGAGGAGAGATGGACTGGGACAGGAGTGTGGAGGGGTAAGACTAGTACTTGCTGAGCATTGAGGGACTGGGATGAAAAGCCTGAAGAATAGGGTCCGAGACCAGCTAGATGAAGAGAATGGGAACCTTCTGCAAAGAGGCGCCGGAGATGGGTAAGTGACATGACTGGGACAACGACAGGTTGTTGAGGATGGGGCAGAAGGAGCCAAGTTTGGGGGGAATGGGGAGAAGAGTGTGTTATCACCAGGGAATGGAATCCAAAATTCCTGAGCCTCACCAGTCCTCTGCTGCCAACAAATATCTGTGAAACCCACTGGCAAAGTGTCTCATACCCTTCTAGCGCTGGTCCACATACAGGATGACAACCTACTACAGCTATCAGTTACTCAGTTAGCTCAAGTGGCAGTGTAGCAAATGTAAAGGTTCCAACCCTGATGATGATCCTTGTGGGTGTCAGTATGGTGCCACACAATGCAATTTCTATTATTTCTGTTTGCCTTTTTTTTTTTAAAGTAGGAAATTACAAACTACATTAAAAGAACATTAAGGTTGCATAGTCAAGCTCTCAGAAGTTAGGAAATGCCAGAATTAAATTTGCCTGTGAAAATACAAGACAAATACAGGGGGGAAAGAGTTGAAATAAAGCAAAGTTAGTCTTTCGGTGAATTAAGGTGTTGGAGTTAGGCAAACAGATTTTCAAGAGAGCTCAGCATCCAATGGGCAAAAACTCTTCTGAAAATCTAATCACTTATGTAGATGCCTAAAGGGGAACGGAGCTCTCTTGAAAATCTGGCCCTAATTGTGGGTTCTGGTCCCTTTTGAAAATTCTAGCCATGTAACAGGAGATAAATAAAAGGGGAGGGAGCAATGAGAAAGAGCATCCGAAGCCATGTAGAGCTCAGCAGTAAAATTTCAGTGCTTGTATAGAGAAAATTAATAGCACTGAGGCTTTATAAAAACCCAAAATGATCTTTTCCTGGATCAATCAAATTCTTATCCCTGATACTTGAACTTGAAGGGTCCAATCAGTGCAGTTAGACCTCCAAAAGTGCACACCATTGAGATGTGCCAAAACAAATTCAAAGACTGACCAACATATTTTACAGCTGACTGAGAAGTTAGGTGCGCAGACAGCAATGGGTGGTGTCCAAGATATCTCGTCATGATTATCAAGGAAGGGGCAATGTGGCACAAAATTGTGTCACCAGATCATGGTGGCAGCAACACAAGTATGAGAAGAAGAATCTTGATAAGCAGTCCCAATTGGGAGATGGCCATGAGGGCTGGTAACAGGTACTGTAGAAGGTTCAGGCAGCTTTGCATTCAGTGGGGAGGTACATGCAATGTAATCATAGAATCATAGAACTGGAAGGGACCTCGAGAGGTCATCTAGTCCAGTCCCCTGCACTCAAGTCAGGACTAAGTATTATGTAGACCATCCATGACAGGTGTTTGTCTAACCTCATCTTCAAAATCTCCAGTGACGGAGATTCCACACCTCCCTAGGCAATTTATTCCAATGCTTAACCACCCTGACAGTTGGGAAGTTTTTCCTAATGTCCAACCTAAACCTCCTTTGCTGCAACTTAAGCCCATTGCTTCTTATCCTATCCTCAGAGGTTAACGAGAACAATTTTTCTCCCTCCTCCTTGTAACAACCTTTTATGTTCTTGAAAACTGTTATCATGCTATCTTTTCCTGGATCAATCAATTTCTTATCCCTGATGCTTGAAGATCCCAGTCTTCTCTTCTCCAGACTAAACAAACCTTCTTAGGTCATGTTTTCTAGACCTTTCATCATTTTTGTTGCTCTTTTCTGGACTTTCTCCACTTTGTCCACGTCTTTCCTGAAATGTGGCACCTAGAACTGGACACAATACTTCAGCTGAGGCCTAATCAACGTGGAGTAGAGCAGAAGAATTATTTCTTGTATCTTGCTTACATCACTCCTGCTAATACATCCCAGAATGCTGTTTCCCCCTTTTTTTCCCCACAGTACTCCTTCCTAGGCAGTCATTTCCCATTTTGTATGTGTGCAACTGATTGTTCCTTCCAAAGTGGAGTACTTTGCATTTATCCTTATTGAGTTTCATACTACTTACTTCAAACTATTTCTCAAGTTTCTCCAGATCATTTTGAATTTTAATCCTATCCTCCAAAGCACTTGCAATCCCTCCCAGCTTGATATCATCCGCAAACTTAAGTGTATTCTCTATGCCATTATCTAAATCATTGATGAAGATATCGAACAGAATCAGACCCAGAACTAATCCCTGCAGAACCCCACACGATATGTCCTTCCCATTTGACTGTAAACCACTGATAACTACTCTCTGGGAATGGTTTTCCAACCAGTTATGCTCCCACCTTATAGTAGTTCCTTCTACATTGTATTTCCCTAGTGCCTGGATGTGCATGGATGCAGAGTGAGGGCCATCAGTTAGAATGCATCCCAGAAATCTGCAAAAAGGACAGTAGAGGCTTAATCACCCATCTGGGAATAACTTGCACAGGTATAACTTGACAGTGTGATCACTGTCAGCCCTCACTACTATTGCAATAGTGCATCTGGTGACACTATGCACACTGGAGATTAGTTAGCACCAGCAGCCACCTGCTGAGGTCTTCACCTTTTGAGTTGTTTTCTGCCATGGTGCACATCTTGCATACCCATGGCCATGGTTATATTAATCCAGGGCCCATGTACATAGTCTGTGACATGGGGATTGGAATCATTATTGGAGGCTATGCCAGCCTAGCAGATCTGTTTTTCTCTTCTATCTTCTGGATGATATGCTTTTATTGGAAGTGTGTTTAAGGCAGCAATGGACCTGATTGGGCTTATAGTCACACATGCAGGCATCTGGCTGGGCTGGGCTTCTTGTACTGGGAATGTCTGCTTTTCTGTGATGGCTCAGTATCTTGCATGTGGATTAGAGCAGGCCAAACAATTTGCAGCAACCAGTTGATCTGATTAATTTAGCCTCTTTACGGTCTGCAAATTTCCTGCAAATCAGCTGACTTTTACTCATAGGCTGCTCTTTGAGATTGTTTGATGAATAATGTCTTGTACAAACAAATCTGAAAGCTGTCCTGGGTCTGGCTTGGTGTCCCATTATCAAATAATCTGCCATTGTTTGTGAACCTGTCTCCTTCACTATTAGACTCCCCACCCACCCAAGACCACTGATTATGGCCTCCTTCCTGCTTCCCACCTTTGATTATGCTTACACTATGGCACCACAGGTATGTTGAAGCTGCCTAAGGCCAGACCATGGACATGCTCCTAATTGCTACGACCACACCATGCTGGCCATTAGCACTGTGAAAGTCAAGTTTGCTCTAAAGTGCGCTTCTCCTTGTGTGTAAAGGGATAGAATGCACTGGCTATTTTTGATGTACTGCGTACTCTTGAGTTTCAGGTAGGTTGGAGCTTTGGGTTGGCTCTTTTCTTCTCCAAACCTGTCCATCTAGCCCTAGCTATCATTGGAGTCTCCAAAGCACATTCACAAGGCAATCCACAGCCACTTGAGAGCTCTGGAGATCAGGATTCTAGCTGCTAGGCTAGCTGTGTTCTTGGGGGCCACAGATGGCAGCGGCAGGGAATGTCCCTCAAACTCTGTGGGGAGGAGAGAGGGAGAAAACAGGGCAAAGGATGGTGAGAATGTGAGAAAAGACAACTGGTGGTGAAGAGGAGACAGCAGATGATGATGCGGGAGAGGGCAACTGGTAAGGGATGGCAAGACAACTGCTAAGAACCCCCACAGACCTCACTGACCTCCACTACAAGTGCCAGGTGTGCTTGCGGTTTGCCATTGCTAATAGAGACATAGCAGAGTACACAGGATTTATTCAAGCCTCCTGCTTTTAAAGCTGGTCAGTTTCCCCTCCCCTATGCCGTCCGCCACCACTTAAGTTTTTATGCCAAAAAAGGTGTTTAATCAAAAACAATTTTTCCCCCTGAAGACACTTTGGTTGGAAAATTTCATTTTGTGGGGGAAAAAATTGCATTTAAAAAGACCGAAGTCTCTTCAAAATAACGAGAACATTCCCACTTTAAAAAACAGCAACAACAACTTTCTCCTCCATTTTTCAACCCCACTGGAAAATGAGGAGTGGAGGATGGGAAGGAGGAAAAGATAAAAATGTTAGACAAAATGAGAAAAAAAAAGCTCTCATTTGTTTACTTTTTCTCTCTTAATAGAAAAAGTTAGAAAAAAAGTTTAAACTAATGAGAGAAAATGTGTGTGGGTGGAATGTTAAGTGAGAAGGAAAACCCCTGAAACTTTGAAAAAAAATAGCATTTCTTTGGTGCCAGTATTTTTCTATTAAAAAAAACCAACAAAACAAATTCAAATAAAAGAAAACCACTAGTTTTCTTTTTATATTTCTCATAAGCCCTATTTCCAATAGCTCTACCTCCAATTCTTGCCCTTGGGAGAAAATGAGACTGTTTTCAATGCAAAAAAAGAGGTGTTTTTTACCATGGGTTAAGTGGCGGTAAGGCACTGTAAGGCACAAGATAAACTAGGTGAGGTCGAACGGAGGGGTGGGGGAAGAGATGTAAGTGTTGACCTCGCACAGCTACAAGGTGGTAACAAGTGCAGATGCCTTGTCTGCACAAGTGTTTTCCAGCAGGATAGCTAATGCAGGTTCATTATCGTGCTGTAAAAACATCTTTTGGGCAGTGAAGACAAAGCCCGAGGGAGAACAAACCACACGTGAGAAGGGGGCTCAGCTACTAGTGTGATGAGGCTGTGTCAAGGCTGATTCCCCACTCTGGCACTTTGAGTGCAGAAGGCGGGAGCATTCTAAAAATTAATACTGGCCACTTCAGGCTTGTATTAAACTCCCAAGGTTACAGCTTTTCTCTGACCTTAGATGGGTCAATGCTGTTACCACCCAAATGCAAAAAAATCTCTTTTTACCCAGGAAGGTGCACTTGGGAATTCCTCCCTGTGGGGTACCCCCAAGCCCTTTCACCCCCCCTCTGGGGAAGAGCTGAGAAAGAAAACAAAGGAAATCAGCTGTTGCCACCAGCTAATTAAACAACATGCACAAACCTCTTAGGACACAAAAAACCCAATCCTGTTCTTAAAAAAGGTAAATTTTATTAAAAACAAAAAGAAAGAAAATACATCTGGAACTTAGGCTATTGCTAGATTTAAAAAGAGCAAATATAATAATTAAGCATCAAGAATGGTTTTCTTGAGGTCCAGCTTAAAGGTTACAAACAAAACAAAAGCACCTAGGGTTAGCACAGAGGAGTCCACAAGCCATAAAGAAATAAAAGAAATAAACCTAATCGCGTCTTCCTAGACATTTCCTGATCTACTTACATATCTGGGAGTTTCAAATGAGTAAGTTCTAGGTAGGATTTGATGATTTTTTCATACCTGGCGCAAGCTTCTTACAGCATTGCTGCAGACAGACAGGCAAAAGGAAAGTTTTTTCACAATTTTAAAAAATTCTAGCCCTCCCATTGGCTCTTTTGGTCAGGTGCCCACTCCCTTCCTTTTACCTATGGGCTTTTTTAACACTTTACAGGTAAAGCAAGTAGAGAACAGCTACTAACAGGGATTTTGTAGCTAACTGGCTGGCTGGGTGTCCATAAAAGGGAGCTACCTCTTCCCCCCCCCCCCTTCATTTATCACAGGCTGGTATAAGAACTTGTACAGAATCAAAACAGCCAAAAAGCCTACCTGGGATATTTCCTTCCTAACGCAAAAGGAAACATGTGAGGGGGAAGAGGTGGGCAGTGCTAATCTTGGCTTCCTTTGCCAAAGGGAACATTAGCATTCATTCCCCAGGAGTTAGCTGGCAGGCAATGGCCTGACCTGAGGGCACCTGAAGGCAGAGGCTAGGAAGGCAGCGGTAAGATGGTGCTTGTTAGGAGTGCAGGGAATCCCTTTAGTAACATATCCATACACCAAGGCGCACTCAGGAAACCAAAGAGAGAGACAGATGCTGTGCAGGGTCCCTCTGGGGCTGTTACGAAGAGTTTGACTGAAGTGGAAATCAATGTGAGGCTGGAGCTAGTCTAGAGAGCAAAGCTTCTTCCACAGCACCTGCACTCTGGCCGCCTGCGTTACAGGAGGGCTGGGGGACAGAGTCTCAGAGGACGCTGCATGCTGCTATTCAGCTGCACTCCACTCATGGACCATGCAGAGAACAGAGTGTCTCAATAACCCTATTGTAAAATGGGGGACAGGGGGACTATAAACAGAAAAATACGGCTCAAGTGCTGAATGCCCCCCAAACCCCACTGTGAATAATCAGGACTCTTTCCCTTCACTCTTTCCCTCTCTTGCACTGCTTCCTTCTTCACTCTGGCTTTACTAGGGCTGTTTTTGGAGGCTCCTTCCCACCCCTCCCCCCAAGGCCACTCCTGCAGCCTGAGCACCTCCCTCCCAGCCCTGACCCCCTTGTCAGCGTCCCTTTGGAACTGTCTCTCTCCACAGCCTGGCTGGTCAGGCCCAGGACAGACTGGGGTCCCAGCAGCAAGGCAGCGCCTCAGGGGAGGGCGCTTCTCTTGGAAAACAGCCTCACTTGGACTGATTGACTAATGAAGATGGGGAAAGCAGCCCCTCCAGAGGGATGGGGAGGGTGGTGTAGAGACAAGTTACAATTCCCCCTGCTTTGGGGATGAGCGAGGTCTTCGGCCTGAGAGGCTGCCAGTTCAGCACTAAATACACCAGGAAACATGCCAGTGAAAGCCAGCCCACTTAGCATTGCAGGGGCCCCTTTAGTGTGGCCGGAGGGGCTGAGGCTGGACAGACTCCTCAGACTGGATGTAAGGCATGGGATGAAGAAGGAGAGCATGTTTATTCCAGACCTGGCCCTGCTGCTTCTCCTCAGCAACATGTCAGCTGGAAGAGAGGCAGGGAACTCCATGGGGAAAGGAAGGACTCTGAGCATTTCCAGACATCTGAAATGCCCCAGGGTACATGCAGAGCAGGGCACCCAGTGTGTGTCAGCAGTAACAGCATCAGGCTATGACAATGAGTACAGCAGGAGCCCCTTAAGGAGACGGGAAAGATACAGTGGATAAATTCAGCCAGACACAGTATAGAACAACCTGTGAGTAAAATGCTGCCTGTTGCCAGGTCCCTGATGAGCTCTCCCATGGCAACCACAGTGGCCAGCTCAGCATCGTGCCTCTCTAGTCCCAGGGCTTCCTCTCTTCTTCGCCCTTGCTCCGGGGCATTGATCTCAGCAGCCAGGGTGCAGTGGGTGAGGGCTAGAACAGAGGAGAACCCAGTGCTTTTGTGTCACGCAAATTCCTCCCCACTGCCTCTCCAGTCTTCTGGAAACAGAGATTTGGTTACATGGCTTCTGCTGCCCCCTGCCTGCTAAAGGGGGCATAAAGCTGATGCTATAAAAAGCAGGCAATAAAGAAGGGGGGGGAATAACTAGCTCTTTCTTGGAAGTACTTTCAACGAGCTCCTGGTGAGTTTACTCAGAAACAGAAGGGAAGGGATTAAGCCAGCAATAGCTTAAACAAAAAAATCAGACACAGGCAGGCTCATAATCAACAAATTAAACAAGGACAGACTTGCAAATAAGCAGCCAACCAGCAGGTAGAGGTTGATGCTTCCCACTGTACTCCCTCGCTCTGCATAAGTTCTGCAGATAGGCACACAGATCCCGCTAAAAGATGCAGTCTGGGGACAACTGAGCACATGGTACTGTACCCCCTTTTACTGACACCAGTGTCCTATTCTGCCATGAATGTCATCACATGCTGAGCAGTAGAAGACGTCCATGGCCTTGCCTCCTCCCAGTGCAAGAGAAATCAGTGATGCAGAGTATGGTTATGCTGTGAATAAAACTGGCTTTATTTACACATCCACACCAGTCCTGAAATGAGAGGACCAAACAGCATGCAGGGCAATCCCTTCTTCTGAAACCTGTGTTAGGCTGAGATTCCTAGGAGCAACCCTGCCTCAAGAAATGACTTCCAAGACAGAGAGAAAACTCTTCTGCTGCTCCCACTCCCCAAAACTGCTTCTACACAGAGTATTGCATAACCCACAACGAACACCACCACAGATGTCTTTCCAAGAGTCAAAACTTGCTTACACACAAAGAAAAAACTTAGAAAACTAACAGCGCCACCTGGTGAAACCTGCCACAACAATTTGTCTTTTGCTCTATTTAAGGTTACATGAACATACCCCTCATATTCCCCCCAGTTCCCATCTTCACATGATCAGAACGTTTTCCTTTTTGGCTGAAGCTCGTTCAACCACTTTTGAGTTCCACCAAGGCATAAAAAGATCTCTTCTGCCTTCAAATAACTAAGATGTTGGCATTTTGCACACATAATCTGCTCAGAAAAGGCTGGATGTTAGAGAGGACGCTTTCCAGGTGGTTAGTTCCGACTGGAGGATTCAGGGTCAAGTTCAATGCGTCGGGGAGATGAAAACCTGGGGAATCCCTGGACAGAAGGTCATTGAAAAAAGAGGGGTTACTAGCTCTGCAGCACTGAACCCCAGCTCCTGGATTCCTGTATTTGTGGGAGGTTTTGTCCGCACAACCTTGGAAGTGCATAGTGAAGTCATTCGAGAGGTTAGTGGTTTTGTTTCCTTTTATCTTTAAAAAAAATAGGGAAATGAAATACAAATGTCTGTATTAATGGAACGTTCAGTTTACAGGTGTAAACACTCAGAACAGAGCAATGCAAGAATTAAGGAGTGACTTTATGAAGTCTGTGACTTCAGCATAAGCCACGGATCTTGGGGGGTGAGGGTGGGGGACGCGCCTGGCCTAGAGCCTGGCCACTTTTTGACTGGGCCAAAACTGAGTGGTGCTGAGACATTGTACACCAGTCGCAATTCTACTCACTCAAATGGCCAGAGAGGTCAGACTGTCAGACTGGCAGTGGTGGGATAGCTGAAAAGAGAAGAGCAGGTTCAGGTGGGATGAATGCTCAAATCTATGGGCTCCCCTGTACTTTAAATAGTGCCCTGCAGTCCCATGGTTCTCTCAGTGACTTGAACTCCTCCACATGGTATGTTGTGCATGGAGTAGATGCCAGGCTATGCTCCTAAGTGCATATGTCCTTAATACAGAATGGTCTCAGTTCGGTTCTCAGGTGTAAATTTGAACTACACTCTCCCTTTCCTCCACTTGCTTGAGGTCACACCTGCTTGCACCGTGACACATTATATCTAACCTAAACTCCCCAGGGCAGAAACTCTGGGCCAGATCCTCAGCTGGTGTAAATAAGCATCTCTCTACAGAAGTCAGTGGAGCTATGTCTACTCACACCATCTGAAAACCTGGTCCAGTGTCGGTACCAGATATAGCATGACAGTGTTTGTCAGCTCCCAGGTTGGGCGCTTATGTACTCTGACAACCTTCCAACACCAAACAAAGGCTCTTGTGACCGCAATGCTAGGAGTTTGCCTCTCCTTCCTAGCAGGGCTCCTCTGTCACTTGCACTTGTTGAGACTGCAGCACTTGCTCTCTAGGCTGAGCATCCATGATCCCATTATACCTGCCTGCATGTTACGGCTGCCTAGGAAGAAGAGGACGGGCTTTAAAGTTCTCCGTAGAAAAATGACCGTAAAAGTGGTACCTGCTTTCTCAACGGATCTGCTCCCAGAGTATATTTAGAGGCTGACCTGATTGCTCTAGTGATTATATTTTTAATACTTGCCAGAGGCCCTTCAAGAATTGGATAGGCACTCTACCTTCTGTTTAAACTCAGATAAATCAATAAGACTTTAAAATAAGAAACACTCTGCTAGCCCCGCAGAACCAGCACAGCTACGGGCCAGTGAGACAGGCAGGATTCTGGGTTGTGCATCATCCACAGAAGTTTTAACTAAGTTCCAACCTCAGGGCCAAATTCTACCCTTATTTATGCCTGGGCAGCTCAGATGAGGACAAGCTGTTTCCTTGTTATAAATACTGATGGCACATACATATTGTTATGAGCTGAGTTAAACCTTGTTCGGGGTTGAGTTAAAACCTCATTGAAACTGTTGGGTGTGAATATGCCCTTCATTTAAGATAGCTGTAAAGAACAGGTAAGGGGCCCCACCTAAAACAAGATATAATGGACAGGGGCGGCTCTATGTATTTTGCCGCCCCAAGCACGGCAGTCAGGCGTCTTTTGGCGGCATGCCTGCGGGAGGTCCGCTGGTAATGCGGATTCAGCGGCATGCCTGCGGGAGGTCCGCCGGTCCTGCGCCTTCGGCGTACCCGCCGCCGAATTGCCGCCGAAACCGCGGGATAGGCGGACCTCCCGCAGGCATGCCGCCGAAGGCAGCCTGACTGCCACCCTCACGGCGACCGGCACGCTGCCCCCCGCGGCTTCCCGCCCCAGGCACGTGCTTGGTGTGCTGGTGCCTGGAGCCGCCCCTGATCATGGAGTCAACCCCGCAACTAGCACCCTTGCTCTGACCATGTGTGTGCCAAACACAAGCTGGAGTGCAGACAAGAAACAGAGACTGAGACAGAACAAGAAAGCTAAGCAGAGGCCTGGAAGCCCAGTGTGGCTTTGGGAGAAGTCTACACAGATTCTGGGTTGGGTGTGCAAGAAGTGAAGAAAACTTGGGGCTCTAAGGAGAGAAGCTATCCCCTGGTTTGGGGTCTTTTTGTGTTCACAGAAGCAGGACTTTGTACACTACTTGTAAATCAACATGATTACATCAAAGAAAGTCACAGACACCACTGTCAACTTCTCCTCCTGACTGTAGGAACAACCTACATGGTCCCAAAGTTTGACTAGCCACTCGGGTTGAAAGGGGATAACAATGTTAATATCTCTACTTTGCATGTACAGTATACCCATAGATTCCATGGTCAGAAGGGACCACTGTGATCATCTTGACTTCCTGTATGACACAGGCCAGAACTCCCACAGAATAATTTCTTTGGGGGGGAGGGGGAGGAAATCCAACCTTGATTTATAAATTGCCAGTGATGGAGACTCCACCAGGACCTGTGATAAGTTGTTCCAGCAGTTAATTGCCCTCACTTTATTTTATGCCTTATTTCCAGTCTGAGTGTCTAGCTTGGATGGGTCTTGTTTTACTTTTGTCTGCTAGATTGAAGAGCCCATTATCAGTGGTGCTACTGATAGACTATGAGCAAATCACCCCTTAACCTTCTTTTTGTTCAGTTAAATAGCTTGAGCGCCTTCAGTCTCACAACAAGGTATGTCTTTCTAATTGTTTAATCATTCTTACAACTCTTCTCTGAACTCTCTCCAATTTATCAAAATCCTTCTTGAAATGTGGACACCGGACCTGCACACAGGATCCAAACAGCAGTCACACCAGTGCCAAATACAGAGTTAAAATAACCTCTCTGCTCTTACTCAAAATTCCCATGTATGCATCCAAGGATTGCGTTAGCCCTTTTTGGTTACAGTGTTGCACTGGGAGTTCATATGCACACTGACCCCCAAATCTTGTTCAGAATCGCTGCTCTCCAGGACAAAATGCCCCCCCCCCCAAATATGGCCTACATTCTTTGTTCCTAGATGCACATATTTACATTAAGTCATATTAAAGTGCATAGTGTTTGCTTGTGCCCAGCTTACCCAGTGATATTTGGGGTCTTTTCCTCTCAAGGACCTCAAAAGCTTTTCCAATATGAATAAATTGAATCCCATTGTCCGGATGAGTGCATAGAGAGGCTCTTCAGGCCTCATTTTCCCTTCTCATTTGTATTTGTCTCCCCTCCATGTGCTCCTAGATTTGAAATTTAATGAATGTAATTATACTTATGTTATCTAATGCTTTTATCCTATTTATCAAGTTTTGTAGCGGAAAGGTGTAGAGGCTGGGAGAGCCAGGATCATCGAGCCTCGATATAGTGACTGGAGCTGTCTAAATACCATAGGTAGGTAGACAGGAGAGAGGTGCTTTGTAAATTATTTATTTAGATGTGCCCCATTAAGTGCCCACAGGAATTTGAGATCCAGAAATCATCTGAACACATGCTCGTTTCCAATTCTGTACTCCATTGTGCTGCGCAGCCTGAACTGCACAGTGCCACAGAGCACAGAGTTTGGGAAATCCAGGCTCAGCCAGGACTTCTAGACTCCTTCTGGAAAGCTGGGAAAGAACAGCAAGCAACAGGTGAGGAGAAACACAGTGGGGGAGACTGGAGAAGGGCAAAGCCGAAAGCTGGGATGAGAGAGACCAAAAGGCAGAAGAACGTTACACCAAGCAACATTTTACAGCGAGAATTTGCTGAAATAAATGTTCTTGACTTTTACTTTTTTAAAACAAGAGGCATGGGTGAGATGGGATTTGCTTTCACCTCCTTCCTTTAACTCTTGTTCCAGCCACTTCTCTTTTCCATTGTTTTCCATTGGGGGTGTGTGTGCAGCCCTCTTTTAATAGACACTCAGGTTAGGATGGGCATTGGGGAGCTCTGATATCTCCTCACTCCCTCCACACACACATGGGATAGTGGTTAAAAGAGGAGGCTTACCTGAAACTCCATCTTATCCAGTCCTACCTAGTCTGTGCCCTTCAGAACATGTATTTGTCTCTCTAGGCTTTGCTGTACAGTAGCTGCTGTTTCTACAACAGATTAATTTGTCCCTCGGTTCAAGCCGCTGCATTCACTGGACTTCCCTCCCCTTATGGCCAATCTACTTCATTACCCCATTAGCCATCAAAGATTCTGGAGCAGCTAGCAAGTCCACAAGAAAGGAAAATACTTTGTACAGCATACAGTGTTCTGTGCGGGAATGGGATTAAAATACAGCATCTGGGCCAGATTGTTGCTCTAACTTACACCCATGGGAGGGTATAAATTAAAGCAAGAAAGTTGGAGATGCTGCAAAGTGCTGCTGCAAGCAGAATCCGCTGACATGGGCAGGTTCTGTACCTCATAAATCATCAGGAGGGGGCACAGAACCAGTCACCATCTCTCATCTGTTAATTACAACTGTTAATCATATTTTCATTAACATGAAGTGAAAGCGTGAGCATTTCCCCTGCTCCACCCCCCATGCCTCCAGTCCAACTCCCACATTTCACAGATAGCTTTATTCCTGAGTGATGGGAAAGATCTGTCATCCCAAACTCATGGCAATAGAATCAATATACATCATGCCGAGCCATCCTGGATTCTCTCCCCCTACACGCACCTGTATGTACACCACACTGGGCTTTTTAATTATGTATGCACCATCTCTAGTCCCTTTCATTTCCCCCTAACTATATTGCTAAATGTTATTCCTAAAACTAGTGTCCTGTTCCTAAAGCTAAAATAATTCTGTATATTTATTTATATTAGAAACTTGCTTTCAGGTAGGCAGTTGGCGTGAACTCTGCTCAGATCAGCAAAAGAGAATTTGGGCTTTGGTCCTGGCTCTGGCTTGCTGTGTGACCTTGGGTAAGACACTGCCCCATGCCTCAGTTTCCCCACCTGTAAAATGAGGATTACAAGACTAACCTTCCTTTGTAAAGCACTTTGGGCTCTGCAGGTGAAAACGTACAGCCATACTAAGCATTTTTAGTATGTACCAAGTGTGGGTAGAGGGAAGGTCTTGATTCTTCAGAAATGATGGGAAATGGACAAGTAAAGCTGCTAGGGTCAAGGAGTATGTTTTGTGCAGTGCCTGGCCCAGACGTTAGCATTAATATGACCAATTAATAGAAGCAGAGCTGGGGCTAGGGATAAGCAGACTAAGCAATTCCTTAGGCCACCGAGTAGCTCAAGGGAGCTCCCTATTTGCTAGCACCACCGCTGATAGAAGTGTTATGACAACGGGGCTTTGCTCACTGTCTGGGTTGTGGCTTACAGAACGGCAGGTTATGCCCTTTGTAACAGAGGCAGGTGAGCAGACAGGATCCCTTCCTTTCTCACCAACCCTAGAATTGAGACTCTCTGCCTCCTTCATGCCTTGTGCCTTCCTTCTCTCTGCCGCAGTATTACCAGTGACCACCAGGGGCTGGTCAGGCCTGACTCCAGCACTGCTCCCGCTTCGCTAACTGACTTCTTTGCCTTTCAGCTTCCATTTCTTTGCTCTTTATTTTTCCTAAGGAGAAGGGGTGTTGATTAATGCTAATTGAAGGCTTAGGCTGTTACACACCCCTAGGCTATGTAGAAATAATAGGAGCTGTGACATTTAAGATCACCTTCACCCATGCTTTTATGGAACGTCAGCCCTGCCCTAGATGGACAATTCTGTCCTGGGATGAGATGGGAATTCAGGCTCCATATTCACTCAGTGCTCTTCCTCCTCCCATGTTGCTCCAGCAAGGAGCCCCAGACCTGCCCTGTGGACTGCTCCTTCTCGTGGCCTGAAAGGAGAATTTATTCCCTACATCCATTTGCTTCCCACGCTGTGCTAGCGAATGGAGCCCAGCCTTCCCCAGAGGGACCACATTCTCTGAGGGTGACAGGAGAATTCTGTTTGAATGCACAGTATTTCAGAGTGACAGCAGCACATCGTCCCAGACCATGGGAGACTGAACCCTGCCCCAACCTGGAACTGCAGAGCAAGGAAGGGGGCTGGTGTCTTCATTTCATCTCTTCTGCTTTGCCTGTTTCCCTTTTAGCCAAAGGTTCCAGAGGGACACTTAGCAAGAGAGATACTATGTAGCACAGCATGCCCATGGTCAAACATACAGAGAGGGCTGCCCACCAATCCCTTACCATCCATATTGAGTAATCCTCTGTACACAGGTGCTCTAGCAGCATATGCTACTGCATCAAGGCCATTGCTCAGACCCACTGGGTTAAAATCTCTGCTGATTTAAATCCCCTACAATCTCACTGACTGCAACAGGGCTGCAGGGGATGAAAGTCAGCATGGGATTTGGCCCGCAGCATGCATTCTGAAATCAAAGGGGTCATGCGCCCCCCAGGCAGTTGGAATACTAACTCCAGCTGTCAGGTAAATAACTCCTTAATCTGCCACAGTTAAGAAGCCAGTTAACCTCTTTGAAAGGACAGATTGATTTCTAAAGTATTGTACCCCAATCCTGGTGTATAAATCCTCCCAGAAAAGCCTGTGGGATGCTGTCGGTACTGTTTCTCCTTTGAAGCAACATCACTGGATGAGCTGTGCTGTAGATCATACGTCTCATCCACCACCCTGTTGAGGTTGCCCATTGTGAGTTGGCAGATTGGTCCACAAGGCACTGAATGAAGCAGGGCAACCAACCAAATCAGACCATAACCAATCAGCTATATCTGAGCTGGACAATAAGGAAGTGCTCAAGTCTGAAATATAAGGGTCCAGCCAGGGAAATGACAAAATCCTGTTAATCCTCAAAATTGAGGAATGAAGTTTTAGCTGTACATTTCTCTATCCCAAAGATCTCCTGGTCATCTTTCCTTCTTTATATCTGCCTTTCCATTCACCTGGACTGCAATAAATCTGTTCTTTAAACCATCTAGTTTACTCTCTTTCCTCATCTCTCATTTGTTCTTCTCCTTTTCTTCGGCTATCAAGGCCACTGGACTCTAGGGATAGACCCTGCTGTGCAGACAGAGCAAGAACTAACTTAAACCCTCAGACTCCACCAAAATGAAATTTGGAGGCTGAAAAGGAGGGTTCCCCCTTTCGTTTTCATTGTTATGGCTGCCTCTCCTGTTCCTGGTTTGGAAGACCTCCCTTTTAGTCCTAGATCCTCATCCATACTTAGAAGTTGATGGGTTGACTCCTCAGTTCCCCGTTCCCTTCTACTATCTGCAAGGCTGCAGGGCCGGCTCCAGGCACCAGCCCACCAAGCATGCGCTTGGGGCGGCTCCTGGAGGGGGGCGGCGCAGCGCAGCGCTCCGGCCTGAGAGCGGTGCCGCGACTGGGCTCGCCGCCCTCCCCGCGGCGCTCCGGCCGCCGGGGAGTGTGAGCCGCAGCGGACTCGCCGCCCTCCCCCGGTGCTCTGGCCGCCGGGGAGAGCGGAGCCCCGGCCGGGCTCGCCGCCCTCCCCCCGGCGCTCTGGCCGCCGGGGAGAGCGGAGCCCCGGCCAGGCTCTCCGCCCTCCTCCCGGCGCTCTGGCCGCCGGGGAGAGCGGAACCCCCCCCCGGGCTCTCCGCCCTCTTCCTGGCGCTCTGGCCGCCGGGGAGAGCGGAGCCGCGACGGGCTCGGCGCCCTCCCCCCGGCGCTCCGGCCGGTCGGGGAGAGCGGCCCGCGGCCGGGCTCGGCGCCCTCCCCTCCCGCCCCCCCGGGGGGGGGGGGGGGGGGCGGGGGGAGGCTTTTTTGCCTGGGGCGGAAAAAAGCCAGAGCCAGCCCTGCAAGGCTGAAATGAGGTCATGAAAAACGTTAGCCTGGAGGTGAAGAAAAACTTAATTATAAATAATAATAAGCAAAGTCCAGACACTCCAAGTTCTGCTGTTGCTTTTCTGGCTCCCCCACCCCAAAGAGGGCCTCAGATCTGTGCTAAGCAGCGTGTGGAGGTGTTAATGGGGAACGCATCACCTCTCTGTCACAGTCATGGTGCGATATGGCACCCAGCACAGAAATGAGATATAAAGAGTGTACTTACGCTCTCAGTGTGAAAACCGCTGGGTTAAATATAACCAAGATTTGCTGGCTCCAGCGAGCCGAGCTGATCTCTTCATTTGATGGTAAAGCACTTGCCTTGGAGAAAGCAGCCCTCAATCCCCAAAGGAGCAGGCAATTTCTCCCCTATGTTAAATGTGTATATACATTACTGGGTATGATCGAGGAGCGCAATTTGCCTTCATTATATATATTTCCATAGAGAATGTCACAACATGATGTCTCAGCAGCCCTTTGTGTGGTTTTTGTTCTTGCTCTTTGGATTCTTGATTGAGTTTGAGTAATTCCTGTTTTCCTGAATGCGAGAGTCTGAGGAAGCTGCCTAGAGTTAGGCAGAGTCTGGCGTGGGGCCATGAAGACTCCTCTCCCTCCCCCCACCAGCGCAGGCCAAATCTCTTCTCTTCTAAGTCCAGAATTTTCCATCAAAACTTTTTTTGGGAGGAAAAACCCATTTCAACTAAACAAAAAAATGTCACAGGCATGGTCTGCTTTCAGAAAGTTTCACTTTTTCATTGAAAAACCAAAAACCAAAGTGTTCCAGCTCAAAAAACTAAGCTTTGGACAAAAAATTTTTGGTTGTCAGTTGCCTTTTTTTTTTTTTTTTTTATGATGATGAAAAATTAAATTTTCAAAGTTGAAAATCCATTTTCTGACCCCCCCCCCCGCACCCCTTCCAAGTCCTTCTGATCTGCACCGCCCCCTGGGAGCCCAGCAAATGTCTTCCTTCGGCCTAACAGTATGCTGGGACTGCAGTGCTTAGGTAGAGGCCAACCTCCCATCTCCTGTTAACCAAACCCATGTTACCTCCATTAGCACATGGACATTAAGGCAGACAATAAACAGCTTACCATTAGAGTTGGCTGAATAATATTCAAGCAATTTGTGAGTGAATTTTGAGTTTTTTAAAATAAATTCTTCAACTGGGTTTTGAAAAAAGCATTCACCCATCTTGTATGGTTTGGTAAATAATTTCAGATTATATTTTTTAATATGTTAATAATCTGATGAATTTCACTAAATGCTTCCAATAAAATACTCGATGAATCAGTCCGCTCCTCCCACACCTTTTGCACAGCTCTCCTTACACTCAAAAGGCCTGATCTGCAAAAAACACGCCTGATGTAGCGCTTGCTGCCCTGAGTAGTTTTATTGAAGCCAAGGGGCCTGCTCAGGGTAGTAAAGTAGCATGCCAGATAGCAAGTGTTTGCGGAATGAACCTTTCAGTTAAGACATGACAATGAGAGAAAGCAAAAGATGTTGAGTCCAGATCATTCTCCAGAGACTAAATGGCTAGATTCTTTGAACTAGCTGAGCAGTGCACAGTGCAGGACCCATTGGGAGGACAAGGCAAAGGTGGTCTTTATATTATTTTTGTGCTCACCCAACCCTGGAAGTAGCTTGGGGGTAGTAAGAACATTCTTGGGGCTGCTCTAATTAACTCCTGCAATACTAGCCCTCTGGGACCACCCTGCCACCCTAGAAGCTTCAGCACACAAGGTGCCCAGCTATGCCTCTCCCACTCAACGTATATTGGGAAGGGCCTGGGGGCTCCAGAACGGGGTAAAGTAGAGCTGGCTGTGCTAGTCAGGGATTCTCCTACTCAAGTGATACCTCCATTCGCCCAGGTAGCTAAGCAGCTTTCTGGCCCATTTGCACCAATGAATAAAAAGAGAAAGGTCAGAATGGGGGGCATGAAGCCAGCCCAAAGTTAGAACATAAAACCCCAACCCATATCCCTCTGGTTTGAACAGTTGTTCTTGAGAATATAAATTCAATACGACTTCAGGAGATGAATCAGGGCTTGTCTACATGGGTGTCAGGATCCCAACACAGGCAGTCAGGACCAAGGGTCACAACAGGGGCAAACCTGAGGTGGGGAGTAGCAGAGGAATCTGTAGTCAGGTTCCAGGCCAGGGTCAACATCAAGGGTCAGAGTCCGAGTCAGGTTTCAACTCAGAAGATGAATTCCAAATCAAGCCAAGGTCAAAGCCAAGAGTTCAGAAGGAAGGAGCAGTCCTGGCAGCTACAGGAGATCCACACTGCTACCTGAACACTTCCTGGAACACCCCTTAGGTTTATATTGGGCAGGGAGCCAATCAGAACCCACAGGATTGCTGCCTGTATGGCCTCTAGAAAAGGGACTGCCCATGGTCTGTGCCCACAGTAGATCATGAGCAGAAGAGCACACACTGGTTACAACTGCTGCTAAGTGGCAGCCTAGAGATGCCAACTACCTAGCAGCTCTATAGGCTCAGATTCTAGACCTGTGAGCCCCTGCAATAGCAACATTGAGGCAAATAATCCTAATTAATTAATGCATTTAAAATTTACACTTTTACTTAAACCCCTGTGTGAACACTCTAATTCAGTATTAAAGTGGCCTTAATTTGGTTTAGTTTAATTCACTTCTAAAGTATATTAAGATAAACCAAATTAAAGCTACTTTAATTCTGAATAACAGCATCTACACCGGGCTTTAATGCAGTTTAACTAATCCACTTCAAATTTAGTTAATTCAGATTAACTTTCTTGGATGTCCCTGTGTAGACAAGCCCTCAGAAGAAAAGACAGGTTAGAGAGATGCTTAAGCATGTGATACTGGTATGGCATTTGACACCAAGAACAGCCAACACTATGGAATATCAAGTAAGCTACATTTTCCGAGATTAACCTTTCAAAACCAAGTCTTGGCACAAGGCACTGTGTGTAATGCAGCATGAAAATAGCCTCACAAGTGCAAGGATGTCAACGGCAAAATAGGGATGTGCTCATTCCAAGTAGCAAATATGCTACTAACAGGATCAAAAAATTAACCACTTTTGTGCCCACAGATGATGAATCCAGCACATGGCCATGAAAGAAGCTCTGGACAGCAGCACTCTGGGCATTCTGCCGATTCCCCTGGGTGCATTGCCACTCCCTCACTATCCCAAACATCATATGGCTACCATACACAAGGGGCAAAGATAAATAGATGCTCAAGGGAAGGTCTGAATTTCAATGCTGAGTCAGGGACTCCCTCTTATAGTTGCACTCCTTCAAAAATGTTGTACAGCACTTAGTACAATGGGATCTTGACTGGAGTGCTTAGACACTACCACAATATAGCACGTTAATAAAACACTTGTACACAAGACACACATGCACACATGAATATGCACATCCTCTCATGTGCACTCACAGAATCGCACATGCACACACACACCATCCACACACTCATACACCTGCACTCCCACCCGCACGGCACACACAATCACACCAAGCCAATCTGTGTCTAGGATTTACTTCACCAAACCTGAACATTGACTTGACATATTCAGTGCTGCAGAAATCACACACAGCACAAGCAAATTAACACCGGGTTTATCCCTTGCAAATGCAGCACAAGGGAAAAGATCACTGCAGTTATTCTGCTAACAGCCTAACAGTAATTCATATCGCAGGTTATAGCTCTGGCAAAGCATCATTCTATGAAATTTGTAAATAGAAAGGAATAGGTTCCTAAGGGATGGGCCAGACCATAGGTTCTTCCTACCTTTTGTTCCCCAATCACAAGGTAAGACATTTCCTTTTGTGCTGGCTACCACACAAAGAATACAACCATCATACACCAGGTATCTCTGCCCAGGGTGCCCACGACACACCTGCAGTTATGCCCTGGGTCACATGCAGCTGGTCACCCCTCATTCACCCTACTCAGTAATGCTCAGACCTGTGATGGGAATGTCGGAGTATTAGAGTCGGTCAGAACTTTTTAATCTTTTCACTCTCCCCCCCCCCCCTTTTTTTTTTTTTTTTTTTTTACAAAATCTTTTTTTTCATTGTGGTCAACATTTTGTGGTGGGGTGGGGGGGACTGCACCAAACATTGTGCAGTAAAGCATTTTGGGTTTACATTTTCAAACATTGATTTGTTGTTTTGGGGGTTTTTTTGTTTTTGTTTTTTTTGCTAAGAGCAGGGTTTTTAGTAAACACTTTTTGAAAACAGAAAATGTTTACTAACACCCCCAAATTTTTACTGAAAATGGTTTTTGAAAGCCAATTTTTTTTCTGTTTTTAATTTCACTTAATCAAAACTAATTTTCAGGCATATCGTTTTTAAATGATTTTAAAAAATAACAACTTCCTGATAAAAACAGTTGCCATTTCCCAACTAGCTCTAGTGTGTGTCTGTATGCTGCTCATTAAAGAATCCATGCTTTAAAGAAGCATACTGTTCTAGAGAAACAAACACAAAGGTCCTGCCACAAAGGGTTTGCAACCTAAGCCCCTGATCCTGGACTGCAATCCATGTCTTATGTGCCTCCCCACACTGGTGCAGTACCTGAGCAACACTCCTGCCAGCAGCCCTGTGAGATAGGGCAGTGCTATTGTCACCATTTCACAGATGGGGAACTGAGGCACAGAGGCTAAGAGACTTATCCCAGGTCGTGCAGGAAGTCTGTGACAGAACAGGAACTTGAACACGTCTTAAGTCTAGTGGACTAGCCACTGGACCATCCTTCCTTTCTAAAAGGAAATCAGTCAAGGAATATTGAGGTCTCATGGAGACTTGAGATCAGATTGCTGAATTCAGAGTCTAGAGTGCTGACTGTTACAAGAGACCAGTGAGTCAACAGTGCCCCACCTGGGCTGGGCAGCCAGGTCACATAGATTTCACTCATGCATTATGAGCTATATGTAGCTGTGATGCAGTGGCAATGTGGATTATCAGGATCTGGTCATGCCATTAGTAACTCATGTTACATGCATATCTTGCTGGTTCCATTAATTAATCTCTTGGAGAACATGATTGGTCTTCAATGAGGAGAAGAGAGTTTGAGCAAGCAGGAACTGGCATTTGACAGTGGGGCACCAAGCCACTCCACTGTTATAAACTGCAATGTTTGGACTTGTTAGGATGAATAGAGCACTGGACTGATACGTCAAAGACAAGGGTTCTAGGCCTTGCTTTGCCACTCCCCTGCTTGATTCCCCTGGGTAAGTCACTTCCCCTTCCTTCAAAAATTTCAAAATGATCTGGACAAACTGGAGAAATCATCTGAAGTAAATAGGATGAAATTCAATAAGGGCAATGCAAAGTACTCCACTTAGGAAGGAAAAATCAGTTGCACACATACAAAATGGAAAATGACTGCCTAGGAAAGAGTACTGTGGAAAGAGATCTGGGGGTCACAATGGATCACAAGCTAAATATGAGTCAACAGTGAAACACTGTTGCAAAAAAAAGCAAACATCATTCTGGGATGTATTAGCAGGAGTGTTATAAACAAGACACAAGAAGTAATTCTTCCACTCTACTCTGCACTGAATAGGCCTCAACTGGAGTATTGTGTCCAGTTCTGGGTGTCACATTTCAGGAAAGATGTGGACAAATTGGAGAAAGTCCAGAGAAGAGCAATAAAAATGATGAAAGGTTTAGAAAACATGACCTATGAGGGAAGATGGAAAAAACTGGGTTTGTTTAGTCTGGAGAAGAGAAGACTGAGAGGGAACATGATGACGACAGTTTTCAGGTATACATAAAAGGTTGTTACAAGGAGGAAGGAGAAAAATTGTTCTCATTAACCTCTGAGGATAGGACAAGAGCAATGGGCTTAAGTTGCAGCAAAGGAGGTTTAGGTTGGACATTAGGAAAAACTTCCCAACTGTCAGGGTGGTTAAGCACTGGAATAAATTGCCTAGGGAGGTTGTGGAATCTCCATCATTGGAGATTTTTAAGAGCAGGTTAGACAAACACCAGTCAGGGATGGTCTAGATAATACTTAGTCCTGCCAGGAGTGCAGGGGACTGGACTAGATGACCTCTCAAAGTCCCGTCCAGTCCTACGATTCTATGAGTCCTGTGCCTCAGTTTCCCCATATATAAAATGAGTGTATTGATCCTGGCTTTTTTTAAAAAGTGCTTTGAGATCTACTGATTAAAAGAACTATAGAAGAGCTAGTGGTTGTTATTACTACAATAAATGCAATACGTTTTTATTAAATGTAAATGTAATAACACCCTTGTTCGGTCATCTTGGGGTAGTCAACCTGACACCTGTGGATCTAAAAAGAGGAATTACCTGCGTATAATAGAGTTAGCCTTCAGATAGCTCCAGTAGACTGTGAAGTAATGACTGAAAGAGGTGAGGGAGGGGTGAGTTTCCACCTTTGTTGATGCCATTGCTTAGCTGGAGCGGGTGGGGCATCCTTAAACACTGCTGAAATCATAGGAGATGCCCAACAGAGCATGCTCAGAAATGATTTTTCCCAAGCCAAGCAAAACCACCAGTCCTCTACCAAGCAAAACCACCAGTCCTCTACAAGAACTATGGGCCTAATCCAGAGCACACTGCAATTAACGGAAAGGCTTACATTGCCTTCATTGGACATTGAACAGGGTCTAGATCTATACTGACTATCAAGCTTTAACCTACAACTATTTTTCTTTAGCTGCTTAAAAATAGATCATCAGCATATCCTTACAACGGGAAAAGAGTATTTCCCTTCCCTTCCCCTGCCTGCCCCATACATCTTCCTAACTCCAAAACAAATGAAAGGACAGCACTGAAACTGTCACCTAAGAAACAGATACATCCCTCTAAGCAGAGATCAAACCTGGACACTTTCAGCCCCCAAGGGGACAGTTTCGGAATGTCAGAAGCTTGAGAAAACAAGGGGAGATTTCAATGGAGACAGTTTTGCAACCTTATCTATTGATATAGCAAGTGCTTGCACACCTGCCAAAATAGTGTATATGCACATGCTTGCACAAGCATGGGAGAGCAAGCGTGGGTGCATATTATGGGGTGGGTGAATTCATATAGTCAGCGCCGTCAGATCTTGGCTTGCTTTCATGTCCAATATCAGCACCGGTGTTTCACGTCTGCCCAAAGCAAACATTGCTCTGCTGCGTTTAACTAGAGTTTTGTGCTGCTCATTAGATGGCACCTGAACCTCAGACCACATGTCCTTTGGCAGGAGCCCCGTTCTGCCATGAGAATGCCCTGTGCTCCTGGCCCTGCCCCTTGTGGAGCGCTGCAGACTCCACTGTCACTGGGGCTGTGTCCCACTACAAGGGGTACGTCAGATGCCTGCCTGCTTCCCTGCCAATCAGTAACACTTGGACTCGCAGCAAAAGGACGTCCCTGGAGCATCAGCTTTGTTTCCTATTAACTGTTGCTTCATTTTAATTAATTAGAAGGTCAGAAGTCAGCCTCCCAGGGAAACAAACAGGACAGGGAGGGGCTTCTCTACCCTGCGGAGGAAAAATGACCTTTCAACCTGTGCAGAGAGCAGGCATGATCCACTTCCCAGCTTGAGTGGGCAAGGCATACAGTCTCATGGCTTAGTGCTGCTGGCTACTTCACAGTAACCCCTAGCACGAAGCAATCACTGGACTCTCTGGCAGAAGTATTTTGAAAAACAGTGTAGCCTCCCATGTCTCTAGAAGACCGATGTGCATCAGGAGGCATTGCAGAAACAGGAGATGCTTCATGTTTCCAATCCCAAGAGGATTGATTTGTATTTTAGCAATTGATTTGTATCTAGAGATGGGGCTGCAGGTGCTCAGCATCTTTGAAAATAAAGTCCCAAATGCAGACTCACTTCTGAATCTGTTTAGCTATCCAAAACAAGATTGAGAGGTGACTTGACTACAGTGTATAAGAACCTTCACAGAGGGAAAATAGTGTGTACTACAGGGATCTTTAATCTAGCAGAGAAAGGCAGACAAGAACCCATGGCTGAAAACTGAAACCAGACAAATTCAAATTAGAAATTAGGCACACGTTTTTAACAGAGAAGGTGATTAACTGCTGGAACAAACTACGAAGGGAAGTGGTGAATGCTCCATCCCTCGAGGTCTCAGATCAAGACTGGATGCCTTTCTGGAGGATGAGCTTTAGTTACTGCAATCAATATGGAAGTAAGTGAGTGAAATTTAATAGCCTGTGATATGCAGATGGCCGCACTATGATTTAATTCTGCGCTCTGGCCTCAAACTCTATAATGCTGAACCACTCTAAGGATTGCAATAGGCCACAGGTTCAGGATACAAACATTACCAATACCAGAGACAGCAGCAAGCAGGTGAACTATCTAGTAGGGTGGGAACATACCATTCTCCTTAAGAATAAGAACAGTAGAAGTCAATACTTACTGGTAAGAAGAGAACTGCAAAATAGCCACTTTAGGACTACAGCTGTTTGTCTCCGCCCAGTTTAAAGGACCAGCCCCAGAAAGGCATGCTGGGGAAAATGTTCCTACAAAAGGGCAACCCGGTAATCAGAAAAGTTAGCAAAGGGCAGGAAGAAAGTGGTCTAGGTAGGCTATGTGGTAGATAACAGAGTTTTTCCTGTGAGGAGTTAGTTTTGTTACTAGTCAGGAGAAAAGCCATTTGCACAGTATTTTCATGCTGCTATGAAAAGAAAATGAAGACTTAACTTGAGAAGCTGAAGTGGTTGTTTGTCTTCTTTATGTGTACTATTGTAAGCTGAAGCTTCCTTCCTCCCTCCCTCCCCTTTTATTAGCTGTACTTCAGCTTCACTCTTTGATGAATAGGGCCCTACCAAATTCATGGTCCATTATGGTCAATTTCACAGTCCTAGCATTTTAAACATTGTAAATTTCATGATTTCAGCTACTTAAATCTGAAATTTCATGGTGTTGTAATTGTAGGCTTCCTGACCCAAAAAGGAGTTGGGGGTGGGGAGGTCATGGTACTGCTACCCTTACTTCTGTGCTGCTGCTGGCAGCGGCACTGCCTTCAGAGTTGGGCAGCTGGAGAGCAGCAGCTGCTTGCTAGGAGCCTAGCTCTAAAGGCAGTGCCGCCACCAGCAGCAGCGCAGATGTAAAGATGGCATGGTATGGTATTGCCACCCTTACTTCTGTGCTTCTGCTGGCAGGCCGCTGCCTTCAGAGCTGGTCATCCGGCCAACAGCCGCCACTCTCCATCCACCTAGCTCTGAAGACAGTGCAGAAGTAAGGGTAGCAATACCGTGACCCCCTGAAACTCCCTTTTGGGTCAGGACCCCCATTTTGAGAAACGCTGGTCTCCCCTGTGAAATCCCTATAATATAGGGTAAAAGCACACAAAAGATCAGAATTAATGGTGAGGAGACCAGATTTCACGGTCCATGATGCCTTTTTCATGGCCCTGAATTTGGTAGGGCCCTATTGATGAGGCCTGAGAGTTATGTCTCTTCACGACTTTGGCTCAGGTCTCAGCTGGTGTTGCTCCTTTCCCACAATGAAACCTTTCTAACCACCTACTGAGTGTGTCTAATAACTACTCCATTCTTCTATTAATGTTTCTGGGTCCTTCTTGCTGAGTTGCTCTGCCCAAGTGCAGACACCGAGGATTCCAGATAAACTTCATGTCTCCTCCCTGCTGTTTCTCTCCCTTTCTTTGGGCCAGCCACAATCAAATGCTGCTATATAATGCCTATAGTTAGATCACAGTGGGTCTAAAAATGGTCTCCAAGGGCTGGCCTTGTGGTCTGGTTTCTGTGGTGTGAGGACTTGAGAGTCTTGCTCCTCACTCCTTGGCAGAGATGAGGAGTGTTTTGGGGACAAAACATGCTCAGCTGTATAGATGGTGGAACTGGGGAGGGGAAGGGTTCTGCTGCACCCCCTTGCATGAAGTGGTCTCCATCATATACAGGGCTTACAGTTTGCTTCAATGGCTCTCAGCACCCCCACTGTGCAAATTGTTCCAGCACCCCTGCTGAACCGGTGCAGGCAGAAGGAAATTTTGGAATCCTTAAAGCTCTTGGGTAAAAGCCATCTCCATCTAGCCTTCATCAGAAGGGAAGGAGACTCCAGAGTGGCCATATATAAACAGTATAAACTCTTTCCCAAAATCCACACAGCTTCTTCTCCTCCTTTGAATTTCTCATCCATGGCTCCTGCAGATGCCCATCTGACGTGTACACATAATCATTGAACCTTTAAGAGCTGCCTAGGTAGGAGGTCCTAGTGATTCTTCTGGGGCAAAACATAAGGTGGGATTGCAAAGCTCTTGCTAAACAGCAGCATTTGCCCTGGGAGTTAATCTCAGGAATCCTCACCAATCACTTACCAGATGAGCTATGGGATAAGTTAAATGAAGAAATCAGGACTCAAATGACTGCAGAAAAATTAAGGGAGTGAGATTAAAAGGGGAAGGAGAGAATTGGGGTACAGACAGAAATGGAGAGCAGGAAGGGCTGGGAAGACCAGCCTACACATTCCCTCTGGCTCCGTCCCCCTACCTTCTGGGGCTTCGGTTTTAGCTGCTGACCTAGAGACAGCTGAGTAGTATAATCAATTTGGAGTATGATTTCTCAGAGGGGCCTTCTTGACTCCCATTGGGAAGACCTGTCTTGGATGGTGCATTTTTCTCCCCTACAGCCAAGGGAGCAGGTGGATTTCAATGCAGTGCAGAAGCAATCTATAGGTCAAAGCTTTCTGATGCTCTCCAAATTGTGTTTTGATAAGGCAATGACAATAGACAAAAGTACTGTGTGGTTATTAATAGCTGGGGGCTTTGCTGCCCTCTGTGGGCAGGACAGAGCTCTTAGCCAAGGTTCCCTTTTGTGGCCATCACAGGTGGATGGTGTTTGCTAACGGAATCTGGGATTTCCCTGTAACTAGCAGGTAAACAAGGCTAGCTGAGTTGGTGCTACCATCGGACAGAGAAAGAGCAGTCCCCCCTTCCCCCTAATCTGAGACTTTTCACTGAGCTTTAGAGCTGTACCTTCTTCTCCCTAAAATTCTGTCACTTTAAACCATCAGTGGTACAAGGCTCTCTGATGCTCCATGTATGCACATGTCTCATGGGGCAAAGGCCATCGAGATGGATTTGGGGGGAGTACTACAGGAAAAAGAGAGAGAGGTGAATTCCCTGAGCTGAAATTATCCTGAGCAGAAAAAGCTGCAGAGCAGTGACAGGGTGAGGCAGAAGATATGTATATAAGGGGAAAAAAGAGACAGGGAAGAGCAGAGAGAGGGAGAATGGAAGCTAGAAAGACTCAATGGGGGGCGGGGGAGAGGAGGGGCTCTACAATGACACATGCAGGGGCTCTTCAGAGGGGATCTCTCTGTCAGCAGCTGGCCGGGCTTGACAGTGCTTCCCCTTCAGAGGAATTCCCTCCGCCTTTCTGTGGCTATTGGTCCCGGTTTAGTGAGGAGCTTGTGATTGGATTTGATTTCATTTTCTCTGCATACGTGGCAGAGGTATAGGGACTAACAGTCTTCCCCCGCTTCCCCTGAGAAGGAGGATTCCTTTCTCTCTGAGTTAGTGGATGTTCCATGCTAGGAACAAGCACACGGACAAAACCGAAGGACCCGTCTTCAAGGAAAGCCTGTCCGTGTTCTCCTTCGGCTCAGCTGTTGGAGGCTTTGTGAGGTGTGGGGGGGGTGCCTTCCTTGCCCAAAATATGCCGTGAAATAGATTTGAAAATTCCATCCGTCCTGAGGCAGTGTGTTCCAGGGCTCCTGCTGGCAGCCAAGCCCTCCCTCTGAAAAATGACTCCATGTCTGATGCAGCCAGACCAGGGCAACCCCCCATCAATCTGCAAGATGGTACAAGCCCAAACTTCTAGCCCTTCTGGGGATGAATACGTACACTGCAATAAAAACGCCACGGCACTGAGTCTCAGAGCCTGGGTCAGCTGACTTGGGCTCCTGGGGCTCAGGCTGCGGGGCTAAAAATAGCAGTGTAAATATTCGGGTTTGGGCTGGAGACCCACAACCCCTTGCTGGAAAGCAGACCAGGCCTCTGCTCCCCCCAGTATGGTACAATAATGGCCTAAAATCCTACAGCTGACATTAGTCTTACCTGAAGTGTGCTGGACTATTATTGTAGTATGCTGTGGTAGGGAGGCAGCCTACTGCCCTGGATAGGGCATGGGTTTAGGACTCAGGGTACCTGGGTTCTAGTCTCTGCTGTATGACCTTAAGCAAGTCACTTCTTTTCTCTGTTGTCTGCCTTACCTGTTCAGATTGTAAACTTTCTGGGAGAACGGGCTGTCTCTTACTGTGTCTGAACAGCACACAGGGCACTACTCTCAGTTGGCACTTCTAGGCACTATCATAAGACGATAAGGTGATCCTACCCTATGGGTCCCTGCCCTCCTAGAAGGAGGGAGCTGACTGGTATCCAGGCCCTCTCACTAGTGTGATGAGGCAGGGCTGGGGTTCTTTCAGAGAATGAAGGGAACTCTCTAAACCAGGGATTGGCAAACTTTGGCATGCAGCCTGTCAGGGAAATCTGCTGGCGGGCCGGGATGGTTTGTTTACCTGCAGCGTTTGCAGATTTGGCCGATCGCAGCTCCCACTGGCCGCGGTTTGCCGTTCCAGGCCAATGGGGGCTGCAGGAAGCGGTGTGGGCTGAGGGATATGCTGGCCGTCGCTTCCTGCAACCCTAGTTCAGACCCAGATCTGAGCTTCCCCTGAAACTCGGAGGGGTTTGTACTTGGCAGTTTGGTTTTCTCCCAGTGCCAGTCAAAACTCATGTGAAACCCATCAGTATGTTACACTACACTCTCTAGGGTGACCAGATAGCAAGTGTGAAAAATCAGGACAGGGGGTGGGGGGTAATAGGTGCCTATATAAGTAAAAGCCCCCCCAAATCAGGACTGTCCCTATAAAATCGGAACATCTGGTCACCCTAACACTCTCTTGCATTATGAACAGGTCTTGAGAGATACATAGTACTTCCATTGACTACGCTGGAGCTACTCACATGAGTAAAGACTGCCGGGTTGGCCCTGGGTCACCTCCAGGGGAAACAGAGGTGGCTGCTGCTGCCTCCTTATGCCCAGAAGAGGGTTGGTATTTTCAGAGGCATGTCATGGCTCACATGGAAGCAAAGGACTCCTTGGTCATACGGGTGGGTAGAGCTCTCAAGATACGCAGGAGGTAGGAAAAGCATACTCTGTAAAATGAGAGAGGCCCCAGTTGTGGGAAACTGAAGCCCCTGACACAAAGGACACTGAAAATGATCAGTACAGGAATTGCTTAAACTCAGGTGAGATCAATTTCTTGAGCACAAAGAATGTTTTCTGTAATGGAGACTTCCCACTTCATTTCTGATGGGAACAATTTGGGCCAAATTCTCCTTTGGGTTTCACTCCTGGCTTGAGGAGAGTTGCATTGATGTAAACAATCAGGTAGGCTAAAATCTTCATGGGGATCGCTGGCATCCTTTGCAGTGTCTCTGGGCCTGTGGGCTGAGCAATAATTGTCATCCCTGGTAACGAGGGCAAGGGGAGAGATACGGTGCAGCTTTCTTTCAGGGCAACGTGTCCCACTGAGATACAGCCCCTGTCCCCCAGGACCTCAAGATCTCTTTAACTGACCCAACTCATTGTACACTTCCAGTACCTGTCTGTGCTGCACAGGCATCATCAGGAGGCATGTAGGATTTTATCCACCTTTCTTAGGGGTGACACTAATCTTTAAGGCCCCAATTCAGCAATAAAGAGCTTAGTCAGTAAAGATCATCTGCTTAGGTCTCCGTGGCGTCAGTGAGATGTGCTTAAGTGCTTTGCTGAGCTGAGGCTTGTGATGGTTCAAATTCTGCTTGACTTATACAATCCAACGGAGTTGGCTTTGACTTTTCCGCAGCCAGATATTTCTTGGAGTCTTTAATCCTTCTCCTCTCTCAACCCCTAACCCTATCACTCCCTCTCTTTCCCAGTGATATTGTCCCGCTGCTGGTACAATACCTAGCATTTAACAATCCCAAGGCCTAAAAGCATTTTATAAAGCTGTCAGCATCTTTTTTCACATTTAAAGATGAAGGAAACTGAGGCACAGAGGTGCTATGACTTGCATGAGGTCACATGGCAAGTTAGTAACCACTGGAAATAAAGCCCAGGTCCCCTGACTTCAGTCCAGTGGCTAAGGCATTGGACTGGCCCTGCCTCCTTTATGGAGGATGGGTGGGAGTAGAAAAGGAGAGCAATCTAGTACCTAACAAATTAAATGTGTGTTGCTGGCCCCCATGCAGTCTGAGCGCAATCATATTGTTTTTCTCCCCGCAAAAAGAATAATGTTTTTCTTATCAGTGGCACAAGGTAGTGGTGGTGGTGGGGTGTTTTAATCTATCCAACGTTTCCCTGATCGGCCAATTGCAAACTCTTGCCTAGTCGTCACTCGCTGCAGCATTCCACCATTGCCATAGCGACGGAGATTGTCATTCCCCCAGCATCGTGAGGGAATGCTCCTTGATTACTAGAGACCTGGGAGAGGGGTGGGGAGCAGAGGTGCCCGTGCAGAACATATGCTGACCCCTAGCCTTGGCTCTTTCCTGGGGCTTCCAGTGCCGGCAGATGATTTATCCCACCCCTCCCTTCAAGATGTCATCACCAGCGCCTGACTTAATCAGGACACTTCAGTGTGATAAACAGCCTTCTCCCCTTCTCCTGACCCTAGCACTTCCACTGCAAATATATATATAGATGCATACAAGCTATAGTACAGCTGATATAGATATATATAATCAGGAGCCTCTGTGTGTGAGGGTAGAGGGAGCTGGGGATTCGAGGGGGGCAGAGGTTTCACTTTATTTTCGTTTTGACTCTGCAATGTCTTCCAGTCCCTGGGAACAGTGGGCGTGAATTCCAGACAGCTTAACAGTGCCTTGTTGGGATGGTTTCCTCCAAGGCACACTTATATAAAGGATCTGCTCTCTGGGGTGGGATTTGTGGGAGGCATTTGGGTGGCTCTTGCATCTGCCCAAACCTCCTCCTACAAGGACTAGTTGGGGATGGAGAGATAGCAGGGGAGGGTTGGTCCCCTCCATTCCTTTCCAGCCTGGAGATGCCACTCTCAGAAGGACCATGCAAATCGGATCCAAATGCCTTCTTCCAGGGCTCCTAAATAGCTGTAGAAGGTATCTACTGTAACTTGGGGAGGACTCTGCAGGCAGGTATGGAGCATGCAACAGCTGGGGCCCTGAAACTGTCCCTATTGCCCACTTGCACAAAACACACTTCTTAGCTCCCTGTACAATGAAAGGGGGCATCCTGGCTAGCTGGAGCTGGTCCAGGGCTTAAGTAGGGAACACAAAAGGAGTGACAGCTTCCCAACCTCCACTCACTTGAGACACTTCAACAAGATGCCACTCACAGGGGATTGCCCCTCTCCTTTTCTGTGTGCCTCTGTCTGTGATGAAATCACTTACAATGTTGACACTTGTGCTTCATTATACTATAGAGTCAACACTCCATTGTGAAGAAACTTTGCACCACTCTGAGCACAGATATAGAAGGCTGTGAGGAGTGGTTCTTCTGGAAAACCACATTCTGCATCCCCATCAAATTTATGATTCATTATCTGTGGTAGCCCTGCTATGTGCTAGGCCCTTTCCAAACACTGAAGAAAGACACTCCTGCTTTGAAGAGCTCCCAGTCTAAGGACAGGCCAAACACCTAGAGAGGGGTTAGGGGAAGGGGAACAACCATAGATAATTTATATACAAGTTAGCTCATTTCACCATAGACTAAACCATTGAAACAGGAATTTAAGAGGAACTTAAACATGGGGCTTTGCAGATCAGTTCAGGGAGATGTGTAGGGTAGGGGCTGTGTGGAAGAAAGCATGGAGGTCATTGTGCAAGAAGCTAGCAAGCAGGGGACAAAGCTGGGAGCAGTGACTGAGATCAGAGGATGGGCATGCAATGCCAAGCTGGGCTCCAGCCCAAACCTAGATGTCTACACGTCTGACAGCTCATGTCCCACAAGCCCGAGTCAGCTGATTCAAGCCAGCCAATGTGTGTTTAACTGCAGTGCAGACATACCGAATGAGTCCTAATAATTGAGGCTACTCCAGAGGATTGAGTTCTGGGAGGCAGGTTCCCCCTCAGCCTACCTGTGCTCTAGTGATGTGTCCATCCAGGTTTTGAAAAAATGGTTTCTTCCGCCTCCTTTGAATTCATTCCTCATTCCAGCTCCGAGTTTTGGGGAGCGGGCTCTCATGAAGCCATCCTACTTAGTGGCAGCTACAGTTCTCTTGAGTTGAGCTCTGGTGACTGAGTGTACCCAAGATTTAGTTAAGCTAAAGTTTCTCTCAGCACTTATTTGAATGCTGAGGAGTGGGTTCCCTCTGGGCCTATTTGAGTCACTTGGATTGGATCCATTTGAGTTCTGGTAGTCAGTGTCCTCCTGGGACCATCTAAGGTAATGGGAGAATGCATCCCCCTTGAATTCTGGGAAATTGGCCTCTTGCATCATCCCTAGGTGTTCCAGTGAACAGGACCCCATGCAGCCCATTGGAGATGCTGGTGTATCATAGAATATCAGGGTTGGAAGGGACCTCAGGAGGTCATCTAGTCCAACCCGCTGCTCAAAGCAGGACCAATCCCCAGACAGATTTTTACCCCAGTTCCCTAAATGGCCCCCTCAAGGATTCAGCTCCCAATGCTGAATTTAGCAGGCCAATGCTCAAACCACTGAGCTATCCCTCCCCCACTGTAGCACTCCTGAAGTTTGAATTGTAGTAATCCTTTCTTCACACCAGGCGAGGGGAGACGGCAGGGAAGAAGAGTCCAGGTGACAAATATAAAATGTGCTTTTGGAGAGTGCAAGTCTTGATGGGCACTCAAGCCATTCCTTGAAAATCTCTCATGGGTGTGAACTTGTCAGGGGATGGGTATATGACTGTGAATAGATCAGTGTAAAAGCATTTACATGTGCATGTACAACAGGGGCAGTTCATGGGTGCTGGATGCAGGCAACAAAAATCCAGGGACCTGCAGATAAAGCTGTACTATAGCTTGTATGCATCTGAAGAGAGATTGCAGATTTATCTGTGAGGTGATTGCAACTGATGTGTGACTGATATGAGTGCACAAGTACAATACCATACCTTTCCACTCTTTTCTTTCTCTTGCTGTTACCTCTCTTGTATGCTCTCTCCCCCCAAACCCTGCTCTGTGTCCATCCTCTTCTCTGCCTCCTCTCTCCCCATCCTTTTTGTGCCTCCTTTTCTGTGTGTGTGTGTCTGTTTAGGTGCTTCCCTCTCCACTACTCCATTCTCTGAATTCCCACTCGCATTCTCCCTCTCTGTTACACACGCACACAGACATTACATCTTGAAACGATTCTTTCAGCTCACAGGCTTGGAAGAGAGCTGCCCTGCACTGCATCAGCACTCCCAGTCTGTTGCTAGGTAACACAGCATCAAATGGAGCCCCCCCCCCCAATACATATATAATGGTATATTTTCCCATGTCTCCTACAGAGAGGATGTTCCTACACCTTCTCCTACATTCAGGACGTGGCAGGTATGAGCGACGGAGAGCTCTCCTGCCTCTGCCTTTGGAACTGGCCTTGGCCCAGAACACCACAGGGAGCAGAATGCATTGGCTCTCCATTAAATACACTGCACTCATTCTCTCTTACAAAACAACAGCTCCCAGGACCACCAAAGCCTGGCCAATCACCTTTAAGGTGAGGGGAACGTTTGGCACTTGGGAACACAGGAACTGCAGGATGCAAGTAGCTCCCACTGAAGGGAGTTCCAAATGACTTGTGACAGAGCCTATTAAAGGCACAGTTCTCCACAACAGTCACCACCATGGGCTGTTTCAACTGGCCATTGGAAAATAGAGGGGCAGGGACTAGACCTAAGATACAAGTGGCTTGATGTTGTTTTATTTATTTTATGGTTTGGCTGAGTTGCACCTGGCTCTGTACTGTTGTGGGGAAAGTAAAGGCAGATGTAAGCCACGTTTATGTCCCTGCCCCCAGCCCTGGGGTAGTCTAGGGGCTGGCCTAGGCTCAGTTTGTAGCTAATCTAATTTACATTTCTCTGCCCCCAATCCCCAGGAGACATTCCAGCTGCCAGGGATAACAAGGGTCACATGTGGCCCTTATCTCCATCTATACTGCAGGCCTGGATGGGGGTGTAATAGGGCCATTGTACTGACTCCAAACCCCATTACCCCAGGGATTCCACTTACACAAGGAGGAATCCTGAAGCACCTGGACCTGCCAGGCTTATACCTGCCCTGGAGTCTTGCAAAGCAGCTGGATTGTAATGGAGACCTTAGCCCAATAGCCAAGTATTCTAAAGCCAAAGAACCATATTCTGCTATGGTATGCTGGTGTAAATCTGGGGTATTTCTGCTGAAACCCATGGAGCTACTCCAGATTTACTCCAGTGTAACAGGGAGCTGGATTTGCCTAGTAATGTAGATCTCTGTGGTGGTTAGTTTTCATGGAACAGGGGTTTTCATATGAACCCCCATGAGTCACCCAGACCATTTTCCCCCCTTTTACTCTCACAGCTTCACATTCTATAATTGTTCTGGTGAAGTACAAGGAGACCTGGATTTAGATCCCTTTAGAAGCCATCTGATAACTCGATCATTGCTAAAGCCAGTGCCAGAAGCTCCCTCACCAAAGTCCCAGGAAGAGTGGGCAGCCAATCCTGGGTCTTGAGTTCCAATCCTCAACCCAGTAATTAATTTAACAGACTGACAGGTGTAGGGGCTAAGGATTGGTAAGTGTAGGGGCCCAATCCTACAGACCTTTCTTATCCATAACCCCTGCTGATTTACATGGGACAGCTGGATGCCCGTGGCATGAGATTATCAGGCTCCGAGGCCTTCTCAGTAAATGCTGACATGACTATTAGGCATGACCAGAGCTGGTATGCTGACTGTCTGTCAATGGGGTTGTACCCATTTGAAGAGCACTCGGCAAAGACAGAAATATCACTATCTTCATTCCTGCTGTCCTGTTGTCATGCATAAATTCCATTTCAGGAGAGCAATCGAAAGTGAAATTCAGTACAATTATCACCCCTCCCACATGTCACTCAGCCTTTGATCTCCTGCTCAGTGGCTATCAGCCAAAGCCAGTTGCAATCATTAGAACTGGGCAAATGCCTCAGAAAAGTGTAAGTGAATCATCACTCAAATAAGAGATTGAATTTGCTTAGACCATACTCACCCCTTGTGTGTTCACCATCTTCAAATATCCTGGCATATTAGTTACTGGCAGGACTGCTCCCGGAGGCTGCGGATTTTACACACACCGTAAAGGATGACTGCAGAAAGCAAATTTCAAATGGGTCGTTTCTACACTGGAAACCTGACTCGGTGAGTTACACTCATCCAATCAGGGAAATGGAAACATACCATGTAATCTATGTGTCAATCAAAACCAAACATCAGAGCTCAAAGTGCGAGGCTTGGTACTCACAAGAAACTTCCTGTAAACAATGCACAGACCAAGATTGGTTCCAGAAAGTATTCAGCATGTAGTTCTGAATAACACATTTTTGGGACCAGTTAACCTTTGCTTCAAAAGCCGGTTCAAAGGTGGTGCTGTGGTCTGGCCAGGTGAAAAATCGCATACATAGCCTCCTTCCTGGGTCAGATCTTGGGCTGCATTAGGACAGCTTTCTATCACTCTGCAAGCACAAAGGTGCCCTAAAGCCAGCTTACTTCAGCCTCTCCAGTGCAGGGAGGTCCTCAGCTGGTGCAAAGCTGCCATCCTAGCTCCTTCTCAGCTGGTGCAGGGGGCATGGCTGGCGGGGTCCTGAAGGATGACACTCCCTCCCAGCTGCTATGATTGTCATTGTCATGGACCAGAACTCCATTTTACAAACACAACAAATGGGTGGTCCCTGCCCCAAAGAGGTTACAATCTCTATATAACATCCCAACGGGACTGTTGGCAAGTGGTGTAAATTAGAGCTTGAGGCTGGGGACTGGACCACAATGATGCAGAGTGGCCCCAAGGCAGGCAAATGCTAAGCTGGTGAAAGCCATCTTTGTATCCCTCCCTTCCTGGCTGAACCAAGTGTCCCTTGGCTGCAACTGAGGCTCTGGCCCTTTCTTGTCTGGTTGCAGCCAAATCCCTTTGCCAAGCTTTAGAAGATGGTGGCTTCTACTTGCCTCCCTCCCCGTCTTCACTTTTCTCTATCCCTCTTCCTTAAGGCTCTTCTCTAACCACTTTTGCCCCACCCTTTGTATGTCCACAGGCTCTCTCTTCTCAGTGCCCGGGGGCGTCCTTTCCCAAACTTGGGTTCTAACACTCAGCAAAGAAAGCTGCGTAATATATTTTAATTGCTGGGATGAAGCAGAACAATCTCTTGTTTACTGAAGTAAGAGACCAGCATGGTGAATTCTCATGACTGAAGGTCACCCCACTCAACCAATGTTTGTTTGTTCCCACGCACCTTCCATTTTGTGTAGGGACCCTTGAGTAGGTGAGCACTTCATTTCCAGCTTTGGAACAACTCCATCTACTGTCTTACTTTGTGTGTTGTAAAGACCTGTCAGTTACTGGGCACATTCTTCAAAACTGATCTTAAATTATGCCTACAGGGTGGTTGTGTGGTCTAGTGACTAGAGCTCTGCATTGGGAACCTCTACTCCTGGGTTCTATTCTTAGCGCTGCCATTAACTCACTGTGTGATCTTGGGCAAGTTATTTATACTCTCTGTGGCTCCGTTTTCCCATTTCAAAACTGGGATATTGCTGCTTACACAGCCTATTGAAATGCCTTGATTTCTATGGATGAAAAGCTCTGTAGAAATGCTAATGTGACAGCCACCATCTTGGCTGATGCACTGGGGATTGAACCGGGGACATAGAGAGCTGAAAGCAGGAGCTGTTTGAACTGAAGAGCCTAGGCTCTGTAGCCAGGGAGCTGTAACAGCTCATGTCTTCTATGGAGTGGCATAGAGTGGGATGTGTACTATACTTGCCAGCGTGTGACACTAATATTATTTCATAGTCTGATTTTGAAGCAAATCTCTGCAAGAACCAAGTGTTAAAAGTGAAGTAGAATTGTTTAGAGTTTCTAATATCTCATTTATGGTTAAGGGAATGAGAGGTAGCAGCAGGACACTTACAGGAGCAGCAAACTACACAGCAGTAACATATCTAAACAGGCCTTGTGGCGACCCGAAAGCTTCTAGCACCAGCATTCTTCCCTTAAGTCTGGTGACTGAATGCTGGGTGCAGCCACCCCACTCTTCTAGAACCTTCCCATTCCCTCAGGCCCTGGGACATTGCTCCCCTGTTGCTGCTCTCTTCTGTACCAACTCCCTGGTCCCACATGGATGCCAAATGATTTATTTCATGATCTTAAGGAAAGGAAGGAGTCTGAGCAGCAGAATAGAGCTAACAGACTTCAGTAAAGCTGACGTTAACAAGGATTGGAAACTTGTAGGTAAGTTCCCATGGGAGGAAAAGCGAAGGGAAAAAGGAGTTCAGGAGAGTTGGCAGTTTCTCAAGGAGTCAATATTAAAAGCACAATTGATATTGTGACGGGTTGGATCACAGAAACCCTCTTGAAGCTACCACCTGTTGTGCCAAGACTACGTCTACCCCATCTTCCCTGCCAGCTCGGGGCCCCAGCACCCTGTCTTGCTGAGCCAGACACTCCCGTCTGCTCCAGCAAAGACCCAGGGTCTGAATTACTGCCCCAAAGCTGCAGGTTTACCTGAAAGCAACTAACAGAAGTGTTCTTGCCTTTAACACTCAGATGCCCAACTCCCAATGGGGTCTAAACCCAAATAAATCCATTTTACCCTGTATAAAACTTATACAGGGTAAACTCATAAAATGTTCACCCTCTATAACACTGATATAGAGAGATGCACAGTTGTTTGCTCCCCCAGGTATTAATACATACTCTGAGTTAATTAATAAGTAAAAAGTGATTTTATTAAATACAGAAAGTCGGATTTAAGTGGTTCCAAGTAGTAACAGACAGAACAAAGTAAGTCACCAAGCAAAATAAAATAAAATGCGCAAATCTATGTCTAATCAAACTGAATACAGATAAGATCCTCACCAGTTCCAGAATGCTCCCTTTTACAGACTAATCTCCTTTTAGCCTGGGTCCAGAAATCACTCACACCCCCTGTAGTTACTGTCCTTTGTTCCAGTTTCTTTCAAGTATCCTGGGGGGTGGAGAGGCTCCCTCTTTAGCCAGCTGAAGACAAAATGGAGGGGTCTCCCAGGAGTTTAAATAGACTTTCTCTTGTGGGTGGAGACCCCCTCCTCACCCCTATGCAAAGTCCAGCTCCAAGATGGAGTTTAGGAGTCACCTGGGCAAGTCACATGTCCATGCATGACTCACAGTTTTTACAGGCAGGAGCGCCGCCAGCTTTTCTGCCGCCCTAGGCGGCGGAAGGTCCCACCCCGAAATGCCGCCCCCCACAGAGGCAGCAGAAGGTCCCGCCACCGAAATACTGCCACGGTCGCTGCCCCCCAAATTGTAGCACCCTAGGCGACCGCCTAGGTCGCCTAATGGGTTGCGCCGGCCCTGTTTACAGGTAGCATCCATTGTTTACATGCTACCTTGAATGTCCTCAAGTAGACTTCCTATGTGGATTGGGGCATTCCAAGATCCATTGTCCTTTAAGTGTTTCTTGATTAGGTACTTAATTTCAACATTCCTTTCTCCAGGAACTGACCAAATGCTCTACTAAGGTTATTTAGAAATCAAGCCAGTACACAGCCAACATTCATAACATTCATAACTTCGAATACAAAGATGATACATGCATACAAATAGGATTAATACATTCAGTAGATCATAACCTTTGAGATATGTTACATGGCATATGTAGCATAAAACACATTCTAAGCATATTTCCATAAAGCCTTATGGGAGATACATCACAGATATTAACAAGTGGGGAGGAACACAAGTCAGAATAAGAAAAGAATGGGTTAAAGAATATCATAGTGGTGCAGCAGCATCAGTATAGTTAAAGTTGCATCACAGCTTGGTTTAATGGTTGATCATTCTAAGCCCTCTAAAATTGACATGCTTAGCAGATTCTTTTGAAATGTGGTGTGCCTTGAGAAAGTTCAGGACAGAGCTAGTGACCCAAATTTGGGGTCAGTTGAGCTAGGTGTTAGAATCATAGAATATCAGGGTTGGAAGGGACCTCAGGAGATCATCTAGGCCAGGGGGTCTCAAACTCAAATGACCACAAGGGCCACATGAGGACTAGTACGTTGGCCCGAGGGCCGCATTACTGACATCTCCCCTTGGCCCCGCCCCCACTCCACCCCTTCCATGAGGCTCCGCCCCTGCCCTGCCTCTTCCCACCTCTTCACTGCCCCCATTCCAACCCCTTCCCCGAAATCCCCACCCCAACTCCACCCCTTTCCTGCCCCCAGGGGGTACAGGAGGGGTGAGGCAGGGGGCTCGGCTGCAGGAGCGGGCTCTGGCCCAGCATGCACAGGGGGCAGGGCAGGCTCCCTGCCCGCCCTGCCCCCAGAACGTGGGGCACATGGGTCTGTGTGTTGCTGTTGCTTCAGGCACCGCCCCCAGCAGCTCCCATTGGCCGCGAATGGGGAACCGCGGCCAATGGGAGCTACTGGGGGTGCTGCCTGAAGCAACAGCAACACACAGACCCATGTGCCCCCTCCTTTCCCCCCCCGAGCAGCGCAGGGACAGGGCAGGCAGGGAGCCTGCCCTGCCCCCAATGTGCGTCAGGCCAGAGCCGCTCTAGGTAAACGCTGGGGGAAGGGGGCTGCGAGAGGCTCACGGGCCACAGAAAATAACCCCACAGCCCGCGTGTTTGAGGCCCCCGATCTAGGCCAACCCCCTGCTCAAAGCAGGACCAATCCCCAGACAGATTTTTGCCCTACATCCCTAAATGGCCCCCTCAAGGATTGAGCTCATTACCCTGGGTTTAGCAGGCCAGTGCTCAAACCACTCCCTCTCCCTGAGATATAAGCCCCCTACAAAAAGCTATTTTTCAAAAAGTTTCTAGGGTTTTTTTGCTCAGAGGTAAGATCAAACTATCGGTGTGATGCAGGTCAAAATGGTATCAGTCTTTCGAGTTTTACCCAACATAGTGCATGGCACCCACTAAATCTTTGGGAGACCTCAACTGAGAATGATATTTAAGAACATGTACCTTTTTAGTGTGTATGTGCCAACACAGAAAAATGGCTGCCGGGTTTCCATTCCCAATATTGAATATACTTTAAAAGCAGTTCTTTGAATCTGAATCATTGCTCAGATTGCCTGGAAATTTGGTGTGCCTCATTCCAGGTGGTGCAGGGTAGTGTTAGTGATCCAAATTTTGGATAATGTGACTGAGGGAGTTCCCAAGTTACAGGATCCTCAAAAAAAATGGTTTTCTTCTGCTGCCTTGTACTGTTAACCTGAAAGGTACTAATGACTGACCTGGTTGGAATTGATGGCTTTGAACTCAGCCTTCAATTAACATAAGTACAGATAAGTTAATCACAAGCTGCCACCTAAGACAAAATGAGTTTTGGACTGAGTGATTGGAGGTTGGTACAGTTTGTGATTCAGGAGCAGCAATTTTATTTCAGAGGGAATGTATTCAAAGTCTTCGGGGGGATGGGCTTAGGCATGTTAATGCTTCCTGGGAGGGGAGGGGTAATTAGGAAGTGGAGAAGTGGGGGAATAGAGGGGAAAGGGGGTTGGGGCTGCAGTGAGGGGAGGAGAGTTATGGGGATGGGTGGTATGGGAGGAGAGAAAGAGAGCCTGGGGGCTCAGTTGTAGAGTTAAGGGAATCAAGGGGTGGGACAATGTAAAGGGGGATGTGGAAGTGAGTGGGAAGGGGGCTGGAGAAAAGAGGCACCTGTCAGCCACACATTCTCCCTTCCCATGGGTGCCCAGCTCTTGCCCCCCTTGGAGCATCTAAGCTCACATATATGAGCTGAGATATGGGGGGCCTTGCCCCTCTGGGGGCATATGAGGCCCTCTCACTTCCCCCCATGTGTGTGCCAGGATTTGGGGGGCCTGTGCCCATCCACCAGGGGTTGAACCCCCTCTTTAGTCCCTGATGTGAGCCAGGTTTGGGGGATTGCCCTTTTGGGAGGGTCTCAGGTCCTTCCCTGCCCCTCATATGAATCAAGATGTGGCGAAGTCCTGCCCCTTTGGGTGGGGCGCTCAGAAGGGGTATATTTCATGCTATCACAGGCTCTAACGCACTCAGGAGTGGGATGGGAACACCCACTAAGATGAATGGAGTGATTTGCATGTTTCAGAGCTATTGTTTCAGGTTGTATTCCATGGGATGTTCTCATTCAGCTGAGAACCACCAACAGTGGTGAATGAGCCACTTCACACCATTCAGAGTCTCCTATGCTGCAAAAGGGTGTGGAGAGGAGCCCTTTTCCCTCCATCCCCGTCTATCCTTCCTGTTACAAGGATGGCACTTCTAAATGCTCTAAAATCTGCATGCTTCTAAGGATTTTCAAGGAAATGTGCTATGCCTTATGAGAGTGCAAAGTAGGGTTTGTGACCCAAATGTCGGGTCATATGAGCCAGCAGTTCTGGAAACATAAGCCCCCAAAAACTAGCCATTTTCCAGAAAGTTTCTAGGTGGTTTTTGTGTGTGCAGAGCTAGAGATCAAACTATGGCTGTGATGTGGGTCAAAATGTCTCAAGGTGGGTCATTTTTTACCCAAGGTAATGCATGGGTTTAGAGGACCCAAATTATGAATGGAATTTGAGAACTTCGAGTTGATCAAAACTCAAGCTTCTAAAACCCAGGAAATGCACTGTTAAGGTTGCTCATGCAAATTATTCCCACTGGCTACTACCAGTTCCAGAGGACCAGAGGGCAACCTTTCCCTGTTTGTCCTTTTATAGTGCTAGATGGAATCTTGTGGGTGAAAGAGACTGGGTTGTAAACGGAGGGGAAGAGCCTATACATTTCAGCAATTTTGGGACTGGCAGAGTAAAGTATAATAGAGCATATTGGGGCACTGATGAAAGAGGGCAGAATTAAGGCTACATGGAAAAAATTAACTTTGCATTTCTTGGCTTTTAGAACTTGAAGTTTTGCACAACTCAGTGTTCTGGAAGAGGATGACATGCCACCAAGCAACCTTAACTTGGCATTAACATAGTTTTTTGCCACTGAATTTAGATAAATTAGATGTAATCAAAACTGCAGGTCCTGAGAAAATTTACCCTAGGGTACTTAAGGAATTAGCTGAAGAAATCTTGGAACCATTGGCGATTATCTTTGAGAACTCATGGAGAAGCGGTGAGGTCCTGAACAACTGGAGAAGGGCAAATATAGTACCAATTTTTAAAAAGGGGAACAAAGAGGACCTGGGGACTTATAGACCAATAAGGCTAATTTCAATACCTGGAAAGATACTGGAACAAATGATTAAACAATCAGTTTGTAAGCACCTTGAGGATAATAGCGTAATAACCAATATGGATTTGTCAAGACCAAATCATGCTAAATTAACTTCCATCCTTGAGAGGGTTACTGACCTAATGGATAGAGGGAAGGTGTAGATGTGATATGTTTTCATTTTAGCAAGGCTTTTGACCCAGTCCTACAGAATATTCTCATAAGCAAACTAGGGAAATGTGGTTTTGATTAAATTACTATAAGGTGGATGCACAACTGAAGACCACACTCAAAGAGCAGTTATCAATGGATGATTGTTAAAACTAGTGGGATCCTGAAGGGGTCAGTCCTGTGTCTGGTACTATTCAATATTTTCATAAATGTCTTGGATAATGGAGTTGAGAGTATGCTTATAAAAGTTGCGAATGACACCAAATTGGAGAATTCAAAATGACCCTGACAAATCGGAGAATTATTCTGAAATCAACAAGATGAAATTCAATAAAGACAAGTGCAAAGTACCACATTTATGAAGGAAAAATCAAATGCACAAGTACAAAATGGGGAATAACTGGTTAGGTGGTAGTACTGCTGAAAAGGATCTGGGGATTATAATGACTCACAAAGTAAATGAGGGCTTGTCTACACTGGCAATTTACAGCGCTGCAACTTTCTTGCTCAAGGGTGTGAAAAAACACCCCCCTGAGTGCAGCAAGTTTCAGTGCTGTAAAGCGCCAGTGTAGATAGTGCACCAGCACTGGGAGCCGTGCTCCCAGCACTGGTAGCTACGCCCCTCGTGGAGGTGGGTTTTTTAGAGCGCTGGGCGAGCTCTCTCCCAGCGCTCTGCCGCAACAACACAAGCCACGTTAAAACGCTTCCATGGCAACGCTGCCGCGGCAGCGCTTTAGTGTTGCCAGTGTAGACTAGCCCTCAGTCAACAATGTGAGGCAGTTGAGAAAAGGGGTAATATTCTGAGTGTATTGACAGGAGTGTGGTATGTAAGACACAAGAGGTAATTGTCCTACTCTCTTCAGCACTGGTGAGGCCTCAGCTGGACTACTGTGTCCAGTTGTGGGCACTACACATTGGGAAAGAGGTGGACAAATTGGACAGAATCCAGAGGAGAGCAACAAAAATGATCAAAGGTTTAGAAAACCTGACCTAGGAAGAAAGGTTTAAAAAAACTGGGCCCATTTAGTCTTGAGAAAAGAAGGCTGAGGGGGGACCTGATAACAGTCTTCAGATATGCTCAGCGCTGTTATAAAGAGGATGGTGATCAATTGTTCTCCATGTCCACTGAAGGTAGGACAAGAAACAATTAGCTTGATCTCCACTCAGGGAGATTAGATAGTAGGAAAAGCTTTCCAACTATCAGGATAGTTAAGTACTGAAATAGGCTTCAAAGAGGGGATGTGGAATCCTAAAATTTTTAAGAACAGATTAGACAAAAACATTTAGCAGATAAAGTCTAGGTATACTTTTCCTCAGTGCAGGGACCTGTCAAGATCCCTTCCAGCCCTACATTTCTATGATTTAACTGCAGTTATATGGTGCAGAGTGATGGCATGTATGACATTTGGGGATTCCCTGTTTCCTCCCTCTCCAGCACAAATGTGCTCAGTATACAAGCAAAAACAAGCCTTTTGCCCAGCAAATTTATCCTGGGATCTGAGAGTCAAGCTGGGGTCTTCCTGGCTCAGGCAGTAAAGATGATGCACTGGGAACTGTTTAGCCATTTTGCTGATGATGGTGTGCAAAAAGGACTGAACTCGAGGTCATTCTTGGGGCTGTACTGCAGGGTTAGCAGGAGGAAATAGTGAAACATCTTTGTGACTAATATCAGCAAATCTGACTGGGGTCTGATTGTCTTCCCATGCAAGTAAATCGGGAGTAACTCCACGGAAGACAGTGGAGTTACACTAGTGTAAAACTGATCTGCGTGAGGGGAGAATCAGGTCAACCAGACCTACTGAATTAGGTGGCACATGTCAGAGCCAATCCACATCATAAGCAATAAGGAGCAGGGAGGCATTTCCTGGCACCATAGCTGTCTGGAGGGCATGAAGGCCCTTGTCCCTTCCTTGGACCTTTTACCCAGCCAGTCACAATATGATGGGAAATTCCAGTCCCCAAGGGAATTACTGCTATTGCAAACCATGATCATATAAATGCAAAGAGGAAATAAAATAATTATGGTCTGTTATGTGTGAAGTTCAAATCTGAACTGTCCATTGCCACAGATCAGGAGTTCTGCTTACAGCGCTGAAGCCAGATCCTCTAATGGTGTAAGTCAATGTTGCTCCACTGAAATCAGGAGAGCTACACTGATTTACATCAGCAGAGGCTCTGGCCCATGCTATTGGAGGGATACAAGAAGAGGGGAGGGTTTTAGTTTGGACGTTCCGTTAGCATTACCCATAGACATGTGTGGCTGGAAATTGCTTGGGGCCACGAGGCAAATGGACAGGGCCAAAGAAATGTTGATTTTATTCAAAGCAATTTTACAAACCTGTAATAAAAAGAACTGCCCTAAATACCCTAAACAAAGTGGATCCAATACTCTGTGAAGGGACAAGGGTCAGACTAGGGCAGCCCTCTGCATGGGCATGCTGGCACTTGGGGAGGAACAAGGGCTGCTTAAGGAAAATACCCTGGAATTGCTCACCTCTCCTAAAGGGGTAGGGCCATGGCTGCTTGCTGAACCCTAGAAAGGGATGTGGCAGCAGCTGAGCTCCCAGGAGGTGCTGTGTTTCCCTGTAGCACAATGCATCTCAGAGCTCCCCCTACTCTAGTCTGTGCCTTAGTGGCCTAAGAACATGAGAATGGCCATACTGGGTTCGATCAATGGTCCATCTAGCCCAGTATCCTGTGTTCTGACAGTGGCCAGTACCAGGTGCTTCAGAGGGAATGAACAGAACAAGGCAATTATCGAGTGATCCATCCCCTGTCATCCAGTTCCAGTTTCTAGCAGTGAGAGGTTTAGGAACACCCAGAGCATGGTGTTGCATCCCTGACCATCTTGGCTAATAGCCATTGATGGCCCTATTTATCTAATTCTTTTTTGAACCCAGTTATACTTTTGGTCTTCACAACATCCCCTGGCAACGAGTTCCACAGGTTGACTGTGCGTTGTGTGAAGAAGTACTTCCTTATGTTTGATATTAATAGGCAGCAGGTTTAAAACACTGGGTGACCCCGGGTTCTTGTGTTATGTGAAGGGGCAAATAATACTTTCTCTGCACCAGTCATGATTTTACAGACCTCTGTTGTATCCTTCTTTAGTCATCTTTCTTCTAAACTGAACAGTCCCAGCCTTTTTAATTTCTCCTCATATGGAAGCTGTTCCATACCCCTAATCACTTTTGTTACCCTTCTCTGTACCTTTTCCAATTCTAATATATCTCTTTTGAGATGGGGTGACCAGAACTGCACAAAGTGTACAAGATCTCGGTGTGCCATTGATTTATATAGTGTCATTATGATATTTTCTGTCTTATTATCTATTTCTTTCCTAATTGTTCCTAACATTCTGTTAACTTTTTTTTTTACTGCTGCTGCACATTGAGCAGATGTTTTCAGAGAACTATAAACGGTAACTCTAAGATCTCTTTCTTGAGTGATAACAGCTACCTTAGACCTCATCATTTTGTGTGCATAGTTGGGATTATGTTTTCTAATGTGCATTACTTTGCATTTATCATCATTGAATTTCATCTGCCATTTTGTTGCCCAGTCTCCCAGTTCTGTGAGATCCCTTTGTAACGTTTTGCAGTCAGTTACTATCTTGAGTAATTTCGTATCATCTGCAAACTTTGCCACCTCACTGTTCACCCCCTTTTCCAGATATCAACTTGATTGCTCTTGTCCACATGCTTGTTGACACCCTCAAAGAATTCTATTAGATTGGTGAGGCAAGATTTCCCTTTACAAATGCTGTGTTGTCTCTTCCTCAACATAATGTGTTCATCTATGTGTCTTATAATTTTGTTCGTTACTATCATTTCAACCAATTTGCCTCGTACTGAAGTTAGCCTTATCGGCCTGTAATTATCAGGATTGCCTTTGGAAACTGTTTTAAAACTTGGTGTTACACTAGTTACCCTCTAGTCATCTGATGATAGAGGCTGATTTAAGCGATAGGTTATGCACCACCGTTAGTAGTTTTGCAATTTCATATCTGAGTTTCTTCAGAACTCTTGGGTGAATACCACCTGGTCTTGGTAACTTAGTATTGTTTAATTTATCCATTTGTTCCAAAGCCTCCTCTTTTGACACCTCAATCTGGGACAGTTCCTCAGATCTGTGTTCTAAAAAGAATGGCTCAGGTGTGGGAACCTCCCTCACATCCTCTGTAGTGAAGACTAATGCAAAGAATTAAGTTAGCTTCTCCACAACAACCTTGTGTGCTTCTCTAGCACCTTGATCATCCAGTGGCCCCTCTGGTTGATTGGGAGGGTTCCTGCTTCTGATGTACGCCAAAAAAATTTGCTGTTAGTTTCTGTGTCTTTTGCTAGTTGTTTTTCAAATTCTTTTTTGGCCTGCCAAATTATACTGTTTATGCTCCTTTCTATTTTCCTAAGTAGGATTTGACTTCCAATTTTTAAAGGATACCTTTTTGCCTCTATCTGGCTCTTTTGCTCTGTTCTTTAGCCATAGTGGCATTTTTTTGGTTTTCTTACTTTTTATTTTATTTATTTGGGGTATACAGTTAGTTTGAGCCTCTATTATGGTGCTTTTAAATAGTTTCCATGTAGTTTGCAGGCATTTCACTCTTGTGACTCTTCCTTTTAATTTCCGTTTAACTAGATTTCCTCATTTTTTGCGTAGTTCCCCCTTTTAAAGATAAATGCGACAGTGGTGGGTTTCTTTGCTCCTACAAGAATGTTAAATTTATTACATTATGGTTGCTATTACCACACGGTTCAGCTGTATTTATATCTTGGACCAATTCCTGAGAGCCACTTAGGACTAAATCAAGGGTGGCCCTGAATGGACAGTACATTATTGGAAATAACCATCACTGGTGGTCTAGATTGGTGGCTCTCAACCTTTCTAAACTACTCTATCCCTTTCATGAGTCTGCTTTGTCTTGCGTACCCTCAAGTTTCACCTCACTTAAAAACTACTTGCTTACAAAATCACACATAATAATACAAAAGTGTCATAGCACACTAGTACTGAAAAATGGTTTACTTTTTCGTTTTTACCATATAATTATAAAATAAATCAATTTGAATATAAATATTGTACTTACATTTCAGTGTATAGTATATAAAGCAGTATAAACATCTCATTGTCTGTGTGAAACTTTAGTGTGTACTGACTTTGCTAGTGCTTTTTATGTAGCCTGTTGTAAAACTAGGCAAATATCTAGATGAGTTGATGGACCCTCTGGAAGACCTTTTGTGCCCCCAGGGGTACATGTACCCCTGGTTGAGAACCAGTGGTCTAGATGACCTCCTGGTCCCTTGTGGCCATAAAGTCTATAACTCTATCACTTGATCATGTCCTGCTAACTTAAAATGAGAGAGGGGGCAAAGCCAGAAGTCTCTATTTCCAGCTCTGAAAGGTCAGATTGACATCTGTTGCTGAACCTGAACCTCAGGCCCATCTTCATCACGGCAGATGTAGGATTTTAGGGGAGATTGAAGACAGGATATCAGGTGGCTTTACATATTTTTATGGAGGGGTTCTTCCAGTGTATAAGAAATAGCAAGCGAGGCGATACCTGTGGGAAAAGCAGACAAGTGGGTGAGCTGAGAGTTAAGGGTCGGGAAATGTTCTCTGGCATAGTGAAAAGTCCCTTATTTATTCTAGTCCGCTGGCTGTGACATTTGCCATCTTCCAAACAAAAACAAACCCACTTTCTCAGCGTTTCCTGTTGTACCCATCACCACGGCATCTAAGTGCTTATGTAACACTGGCTCTTATTTCTGATTGCTCTCTTCATTTCTTTTTCACTTGTCCTTGTTCTTGGATGCAGAAACCATTGCTTCTGGAAGATTTCAGCTCTAAAAAATTAGCAGACCCTCTTCTCCTTCCCATGAGTGGAGGATGGGGCAGGTGGATCTTTACCAAGCTTAAGTACAGACATTGAAAGAAAAGTGGCACTTAAATGTTAATTATGTTGGCAAGTTAAACAGCTACTTCTTGTTTACTACTGTGAGATTTTCATGGCTAAAGGTAACTACTTACAGCTAAGGAGTACTGGTGCATGTTGTGTTTCAGATGACCTCTAGTGATAGCTCCAGTTATATTACTTCCTAATGCAGGACATTTCCTATTAGAATACCCTACCCAGAATCATTTAACTGTCTGTCTGCTTGGTGAGAAAACATTGGATTATTATCAGCAAACCTAATTGTCTCCATCCTTAGTCTACAGGAATTCACTATACTGCCTTGCTGTCCATGCAAAGCTTCCAGGAAACTGTTGGTTTAGCTTTCCACACCAGTCCCTGCAACTGATCCCTTTCCCCCTTGCAATGACTCTGAAACATGGCGGGAACTCATGCAGAGACAAGAGGAAAGGGAAAAGTGAGACAATCCACGAAGAAATGTTTCTACGACTTCTGTGCCAAAGTGACTTAGATAGGTCATGGTCTCTAGCCCACAGTACTGGGCACAATGTGCATTATGCTGGGGCTCTTCAGGCTTCAGCGTAGAACAAAGTACAGGTCATGAGCAGCAGCAGTAGGTGTGGGGTCTCTGGCAGGGTAACGAGGCAGAGCAGTGAGGAGGGAGCACAAGTGAAGGATCTGACAGCAGAGGTCATGGTTTCTGGGCAGCTCTCAGAGCAACCGGGTATAGAAAACTCCCTTCCCCCCAGTTTGTCTCTTCAGTGTTCTGACAAACACTTTCCAACAACCCCGCAAGATGAGCTCGGGAACTAGACTGAGCTCCAGAACATCCCAGTCCATCTTGTTCTCAGCCAAAAGACAGTCACCCCCCAATGCTGTGGAGAGAACTAAGAAAGGAGAATGTGAACAGACCCTGGGCTTTGAGGGGGCTTCAGGGGATGCTTTCTCTTCCAAAGAAAAAAATAATAATCACACTATATTGTTCAAAACAGTATTTAATGGCAAAAGTGCATCTGACCCTAATGAGAGTCAGTGGATGTGGGTGGATAATTCAGAGCAAATAATTTGTTCAGTGAATGTGGTCTCTTGCCCAACAGCAGATTACAGTTTCTTTGCATGTATTTGTTATTCCACAACTAGCTTTTCAGATGTTATTGAGCCTATGGCTGGATTGTACATATTAGACACTTGAGCTGTGTTCCTTAGTTGTGATTGCATGCAGTGTTGTTGTGGCCACGTCGGTCCCAGGATATTAGAGAGACAAGGAGAGTGAGGTCATATCTTTTATTGGACCAACTTCTGCTGGTGAGGGAGACAAGCTTTCGAACTTACACAGAGCTCTTCTTCAAGTAGCTAGTTGTGAGTGGTCAAGTGAGTCATGTAACACTGTTTTTGTTCCCTGATTGGATGAGCTCATGAGCACAAACACTGCCACATGTGAATTTAAACTTTGCTCTCCACCTGTGACTTTGAAATTCACTCTTCACAAACCTTTTGGCCAATCAAATTCAATCGTTCTCATGTTTGCAGAAAAGAGAAATATGAAAGTGGCGTAAAGGTTAGTGGGGCTAGTTCATTTAAAAAAGATTCAAACCAATATTCCCAGCAATGGGGATCTTTTTGGTTTGTTCTCCCAGTGTTTGAAATCTGTGAAATACAGTCCTGTATCAGGGCAGGCAAAACCTAAAGTGCCTATGATAGATCTGCCCACGTGCTTCCTAATTTAAGTGTAGGTGACCCTGCTTCTGTACCAATCATTTGGATAGGAAATGGAAACCAGCTTCTGTGAAGCTCAAAGCACCTACCTGGCGTTCATAAATAATTGAAACCCCCCAGGATGAAGTACTGAGGTGCAATAGACAACAACTGATAAAAACAAAAGAGGTAGTTAATAAAAGCCTTAAGGGGCCAGAGGGCTGAATATTCAGCAAAGGTCCAGGAGCGTGTGCATACCTTACTGCAAGGGGTAGAGGAGCAGCTGGGCGGAGGAAGCCAGAGAATCCAGTGGGCGTAGGAGCAGGGAATAGAATGCCCACAGTGGAGGGGTAAGAAGTAAGACACAATTGTGGGCCTGTCCCAGTGCCAGTGCACTGGTGGGGGGCAGGGCACAAGGATCTCCTTCCAGCAGGGGCAGCCATGAAGTATCTGTCTGCATTCCCTGAGTACAGGGCTGGGGCACAGGGGGGAAGCACTAGTCCTCAAAGGCCCAGAGGGGGCATGTCTGGATGGGCTGAATGAAGGCCATGACCCCGCCCCTCCCATGACCAGAGCCTTGAGGGTGGGCAAGTTACTATGTCATGCCCAATGGTCTAACGGGCCACAGGTTAGCAGCTCTTTACAGAGCACCTGTGCGCATTGTGGCTGCCCCTGGCCTCCCTCCACTGCTGCCGCAGGGGGCACCATATCCCCAGCACTGCTTGGACTCCATTCAGCCATAGCTGTGTAATGCAGTCAACTGCAGCACGTGAGACAAAGAGGCAGACCTAGTCCTTTCACCACTTAAGAACTGGTCTACGTTACAAAGCATTAGAAGAGGAGACTGATCTAACCTTTGAGGCAGGAACCCCCTACTACTGGGAGCTGACACTTTCTGTGCTGAGGGCATTCTTTGATTTGTGGGCTAATTGCTTTCATAGGCTTCTTGCTCTCTTCTCATTAAGGCCAAATCTATGTTGTCCTTTCTCCACAGATAACCTGCTTTCTACTGACACTGAGTTCTACTGATGATCTTATCACCCGGTCATAAAACTCTGTCTGTAGTGTGCTCTAAAGGCCTGGCTAGGAGAACAGCCTTTGCCCAACCCTCTTTCTGCGTCTGCAAAATGGCAGGCACTAAGGAAGTCCCTAAGTGCTGGACTGTGCCCATAAATACCAAGCAATGCTGTTGAATGTCTCAGAGTATGGGGCAAGGACGAGAGTCTGCTGGCTGAGGCTCAATCCAGACAGGTTGGAAGTGGTGTTTGCTAGCATGGTGGTGTGGCCTGGAGGATTTGGCATGGATTGTATCTGCCCCTTAATTTAAGGGGTATGACCACTCTTTGTCACTCATGCTTACAACCTGCAGAAGGGCTCAGTTGCATCTCTAGCTGTTGTTAGATGATCAACAATGAACAGCACAGGGTTTTTTTTGTTTGTTTGTTTTTTACTTGCATCAAGCCAGCGAGATAATGAGAGTGTCTTTTGGATGTGGGCTTTGCTACCGTAAAAAGAGAATTGCTCTAAAATCAACAAGGTAAAATTCAATACAGACAAGTGCAAATTACTTCACTTAAGACGGAAAAATCAAATGCAGAGCTACAAAATGGGGAATAACTGGCTACGCAATAGTGCCACAGAAGAGGAGCTGGGGGTTATAGTGGATCACAAATTGAATAGGAGTCAACAATGTGATATCATTTTGAACAGGAGGTATTTTCCTGCTCTACTTGGCACTGGTGAGGCCTCAGTTGGAGTACTGTGTCCAGTTCTGGGGGGCCACACTTTATGAAAGATGTGGACAAATTGGGGAGAGTCCAAAGAAGAGCAACAAAAATGATAAAGGTTTTAGAAAACCTGACCCATAAGGAAAAGTTAAAAGAATTGCACATGTTTAGTCTTGAGAAAAGAAGACTGAGTGGGGACCTGATGACAGTCTCCAAATATGGTAAGGGCTGTGATCACAGTTCTCCATGTCTACTGAAGGTAGGGCAAGAAGTAATGAGCTTAATCTGCAGCAAGGGAGATTCTGGTCAGATATTAGGAAAATTTTTCCAACTATAAGGAGAGCTAAGCACTGTAATAGGCTACCAAAGGAGGATGTGCAATCCTAGTCATTGGGGCAGGGGGGAGGAGGTTGGAGGGGTTTAAAAACAGGATAAACACCTGCCAGGGATGGTCTCAGTATACTCGGTCCTGCTTCGTCAAAGGGGGCTGGATTAGACTCCCTCTCGAGGTCCAGACCTATAGTTCTATGATTCGATGCCTATGCCAGCTGGAGACAAGATTATGGCAATGTGTGACATGTGGGACTTCCCCTGGAAATGAGGAAAGCTAATGCAGAACGCAGCAGCTTGCTTATTAAGTGTGACTTCTGTGCTGGGGTCACGTGACCCCAGTGCTCTGGTACCTATTAATTCTGGGAGGAGTTGAAGGTGCTGGTTTTGATTAGGACTGTCAAGCAATTACAAAAATTAATCTTGATTAATCATGCAATTAATGGTGCTGTTAATAACAGAATACTATTTATATAAATATTTTTGGATGTTTTCCACATTTTCAAATATATTGATTTCAATTACAACACAGAATACAAAGTGTACAGTGCTCACTTTATATTTATTTTTTATTATAAATATTTGCACTGTAAAAATAAAAGAAATAGTATTTTTCAATTCACTTAATACAAATACTGTAGTGCAATCTCTTTAGCATGAAAGTTGAACTTACAAATGTAGAATTATGTACAAAAAATAACTGCATTCAAAAATGAAACAATGTAAAACTTTAGAGCCTACAAGTCCACTCAGTCCTACTTCTTGTTCAGCCAATCACTCAGACAAACAGGATTGTTTACATTTGCAGGCGATAATGCTGCCTGCTTCTCATTTACAGTGTCACCTGAAAGTGAGAACAGGCATTCGCATGGCACTGTTGTAACCGGTGTTGCAAGATATTTATGTGTCAGATGTGCTAAAGTTTCATATGTCCCTTCATGCTTCAACCACCATTCCAGAGGACCTGAGTCCATGCTGATGATGGGTTCCACTCGATAACAATTCAAAGCAGTGCAGACCAACACATGTTTATTTTCATCATCTGAGTCAGATGCCACCAGCAGAAGGTTGATTTTCTTTTATGGTGGTTCGGGTTCTGTAGTTTCTACATCGGAGTGTTGCTCTTTTAAGAGTTCTGAAAGCATGCTCCAGACCTCGTCCCAATCAGATTTTGGAAGGCACTTCAGATTCTTAAATCTTGGGTTGAATACTGTAGCTATCTTTAGAAATCTCACATTGGTACCTTCTTTGTGTTTTATCAAATCTGCAGTGAAAGTGTTCTTAAAACAAACAACATGCTGGGTCAGCATCTGAGATTGCTATAACATAAAATATATGGCCGAATGTGGGTAAAACACAGCAGGAGACATACAATTCTCCTCCAAGGAGTTCAGTCACTAATTTAATTAACACATTATTTTTTTAACGAGCGTCATCAGCATGAAAGCATGTCCTCTGGAAAGGTGGTCAAAGCATGAAGGGGCATACGAATGTTTAGCATATCTGGCACATAAATACCTTGCAATGCCGGCTACAAAAGTGCCATGCGACCGTCTGTTCTCACTTTCAGGTGACATTATAAATAAGAAGAGGGCAGCATTATCTCCTGTAATTGTAAACAAACTTGTTTCTCTTAGTGATTGGTTGAATAAGAAGTAGGACTGAGTGGACTTGTAAGCTCTAAAGTTTTACATTGTTTTTGTTTTTGAGTAAAGTTTTATGTAACAAAAAATATATATATTTGTAAGTTGCGCTTTCATGATAAAGAGATTGCAATACAGTACTTGTATGAGGTGAACTGAAAAATACTCTTTCTTTTGTTTATCATTTTTACAGTGCAGATATTTGTAATAAAAATAATATAAAATGAGTACTGTACACTTTGTATTCTATGTTGGATTGAAATCAATATATTTGAAAATGCAGAAAAACATCCAAAATATGTAATACATTTCAATTGGTATTCTATTGCTTAACAGTCTTATTAAAAGCTGCAATTAATCGCGATTAATTTTTTTTGAGTTAATTGCGTGAGTTAACCATGATTAATCAAGGGCCCTAGTTTTGATCTACTAAGATATAAATGGCCTGGGACCTGCCTATTTCCGAGGCCACTTCTTTGTCAGTTTCCCCATCTGTAATTTTTGTGTGAAGTGCACTGAGAACTTTAGAGGACAGATGCTCCATAAGGGCTAATTATTGTCACACAGTGTGTCAAGGTTTCCAGCGGGCTGCTAGCTTGTCGGGCTGTGATCTTTGGCAGGTGAACTTCTAATCTCTGTTATGTCCAGATTGTGAACTGCACTTGCCACTAGGCCAGTGCAACAGCAGTGAAGGGGTTCATGACAATATCTGCCCATGGATACAAAATATCTGCAAATAGGACATGGTAGGTGCTCTTAGAAAGCTCATTCCAGTCTAGAGGTGCCCGTTTTTGACTATAGGGAATATGGCTGCATTCAGCCACTGTATGTCAGCACTACTGCCTAAATGAAATACCAACACATGAAGATGGTGGAAAGTACTTCCTCTGAAGCATCTGGGGGCGGGGGAAGCTCCCTGTGAACGTAGAAGGAGGGATAGAAGGAGGACTTTTCAGCTTGGAAAAGAGGAGACTAAGGGGGGATATGATAGAGGTATATAAAATTATGAGTGATGTGGAGAAAGTAGATAAGGAAAAGTTATTTACTTATTCCCATAATACAAGAACTAGGGGTCACTAAATGAAACTAATAGGCAGCAGGTTTAAAACAAATAAAAGGAAGTTCTTCTTCACACAGTGCACAGTCAACTTGTGGAACTCCTTACCTGAGGAGGTTGTGAAGGCTAGGACTATAACAGCATTTAAAAGAGAACTGGATAAATTCATGGAGGTTAAGTCCATTAATGGCTATTAGCCACGATGGGTAAGGAATGGTGTTCCTAGACTCTGTTTGTCAGAGGGTGGAAATGGATGGCAGGAGAGAGATCACTTGATCATTACCTGTTAGGTTTACTCCCTCTGGGGCACCTGGCATTGGCCACTGTCGGTAGACAGGATACTGGGCTAGATCGACCTTTGGTCTGACCCAGTACGGCCGTTCTTATGTTCTTATGAGTGAGGGGAAGTACTCAGACTCAGTGTGGGGGAAGGAAGGCAGCTCCAGGCTGGGAAGGTGGGTTCCCAGTCCAGCCCCTCCAGGTCCCACTCCCTGGTCCCAAGTGCCATAGTGGCCTCTACAGCACCTCTGGATACTCCCACCGGCTATGCAGGTGTATGCAAGGGAAGAGCCCCCACAATATTTCCATTGCAGGGGCACTAGTCCCCCTTGCACAAGCCCCACAGTTCACCGCCCCGTCTGGTATTGGCCCCTGTAGGAGACAGGACACTGATCTAAAGGGAGCATAATTCTGATCCACTCTGCCAATTCCTGTGTCCCTACTGCAGTAGACAAGCAGTGCCAGTGTACTTCCTTAGCCATGTTACACCACATGCCTTTAATACAGGTGGGCTTGGAAGGATTACATTTGTGTCGGTAAATGTAGATTTCACCGAAGACACACAAACCGACAAAAAATATTTCCATTGATGATAATCGAAATTTACTGACAGGCAAAGTAAGTAAAATGCTACGTGAGAGCTTTTCATTGGAGTGTGATTTAAGGATATTTACTTTGTCCATTTTGACACATGATGTTGGCAGTCTGTCTTTTAACATACCGGTTATAAAGCTTTACCTCTTATAATCTCATCGTCTGCTGTCATAAAATAATTGTTGACTGATCCCCTGTAATTTCCCACAAATTTGAAAGTTTAAACCAATGAAAATTGGAAAAAAATGCTAAAGCCCCATAATTCTATGCAACTGAGAAAATTTAAAAAGATAAAAATAGGAAAAAAATGCTTAAAAATAAACATCACTATTATCTGCCAAAGTTATAAAAAGAATTGAATTGTTCCAAGCCTAAATATACAGGAGTTGTCATTATGTCATTTGTTGAAGAAATGTGGCTGACTGGCTGACTTTGGGGCTCATCTGCTATTAAACAGAATGCAAGTTCTGGGTGCATACAGCCCTGGTGCTAACAACCCGCTTGGCATGTGTCCCATGTAGCTAGCCAAAGGCAGGTTAGGGCTAAAATGCCCCTAAATATTTTCATTACTAGCAGTCAGGTGCAATGATCTAGGTTTGACCGATCTCTATGTCTATGTCAGAGAATAGGAGGAGTTTTGGATAGGGGTTGACCATATAGAATTTCCACTTCCCTTCCCAGTGGGCCTTGGGTGATGCCTGACCTGAGACCATTCCCCCCCACCCCCCGGGTACCTCCTCTAGAGATTAAATTTCTCCCAGTCATGAGAGAGCCCACTTCTTCTACACACATCCGTCTCCTAACCCATTGCCAGGGGTCCCACCTGCTTGTATTTGTCTCAAGTCGGCAGGAGGGATGAATGTCCAGGCTGTGATGGCACAACACAGGGTTGCAATATTACACACTATACCAGGGGTCGGCAACCTTTCAGAAATGGTGTGCCGAGTCTTCATTTATTCACTCTAATTTAAGGTTTCACGTGCCAGTAATATATTTTAACGTTTTTAGAAGGTCTCTTTCTGTAAGTCTATAATATATAACTACACTATTGTTGTATGTAAAGTAAATAAGGTTTTTAAAATGTTTAAGAAGCTTCATTTAAAATTAAATTAAAATGAAGAGCCCCCGGACCGGTGGCCAGGACCCAGGCAGTGTGAGTGCCACTGAAAATCAGCTCGCGTGCCGCCTTTGGCACACGTGCCCTAGGTTGCCTAACCCTGCACTATACTGTCACAAGTCTGCATCACGCCGCAGCTGACTCAGCGTCGCGACGGGGAGAGGCAGCTCCCATCGCACTGTCACAGTGGCACCATGGGATTAAAGCACAGAGAGGGCAGCTTCCCTTCCTCCCCCTGGCCTGGGTAATCACTTCCCCTCCTACCATGTCCCCCTGATGTGGGTAAGTAGCACTCTCCACAGGTCCCCGTCCTGTTCCAATCTGCTTTAATCTCTGTGTGGGACTCTGAAAAACCTGGCCCAGAACAAAGCACACAGAACCCCGAGAGGCTGCTGTTCTTGTCCCCCTACTGGTCCTAGCAGGGAGGCTCTGACCAGGTCCTCAGGGTCCTTCATTTGCCCCTTCCCCAATGGCCCAGAAAGCAGGACCCTTTCTCTGCAGGCTAGGTAGAGTCCGGAGAGAGGCCCGGCTGACTTCTCTCCAGACGGCCCCTGAGCATGCTTCACCCTGGCCCCTGGCCTGGAGGAGTAGCCTATTGGGGGACTTCCATTTTCATGGTGTGTCCTGGCCTGAGGCTGCCAGCAAGCCTGTTGATACTGACCGCAGGTTTGTAAGTGGCTGTCTTTCCTAGCAAACAGAGACCACTAGCTCATTTCACACAGGTCAGTGACCACCTGTCAGGGCAGCAGCTTGCAATCACTGCTGTCCTGGGCTGAATATGAACCAGTGACCTAATAGAGAGAGGATGTGTTGCTGGCTACTCAATCGCCAACCCAGCCAGTCCCCCAGACCAGCCCTGCCTGGCTTTGGATACCACCTCACCATCAAGGTTTCTTCCTTGTTCCGCCCAGGTCCCATCAGTTATACTCCCCGATCACTGGATGTTGTCTGTCGGTAGTGTGAGTTGGACAGAACATAGCGTGGGCTGACAGGGTTGGATCTCTGTTCTGGGAAAGGTAAAGCAAGAGGGAGGGGAGTCGCTTGAAAAACAGGAGATGGGATTAATCTCCTCTGCTATGAGATGGGGAAGGCAGGGGATTCTCTGCCCTGGGGGAAGGAAGAGGGGGGAACTCTTTCCAGCTATCAACAGAGCAGGGAGCACCTCTGCAGCAATGTTCTGCCCGACGGAAGAAAATGAATCTGCATGTTCAATCTTCAGCTCCCATGTGCCTGTCCCCAGGACAGAAGCTTGAGGAGCACTAAGCATTGGCCAGTTCAGCCATGATGACAAACGCATTTCCCTTTTGGCCAACGTGAGTTTGGGTAGGATATAAACCCTCATGCTTCAGGGCATAAACCAGCCTCTACCTGAGGAGGTTAGGAAGAAACTTCCTACATCCTGGGTTTTGTCCACTGTCCTCTGAAGCAGCTGGTAAAGGTGAGGGACAGGATATTGGACTAGCTGGCCCCATGGTCTGATCCAACCTGGCAATTCCTATGTTCTTAAACAGGCCATCCACCTGGATTCAAGGGCTTGCCAGAATTCATGCCTTGTTCCCAGGAAAAAAATCCCCCCAGGAAAGCCTGTAGCTGCATATTTTAGCCAGCAGGGCTGGGTTATTGTTTTATTTCATAGGGTTTTATTAGAAAAAGATCCATAGCTGATAAGGAAAGCATCATGAGGATGACTCTTTGCTTTGTGTCATTACTATTTCAGTGGGCAAATCCACAGCATAATTAGCCGACACTTGGCAGCACTTCCAGAATTTCAAACCCCCAAACTTGTGCTTTGTTGGGCCAATATCTCCGCTCCTGTCTAATTCCAAAAGAAAGAGAGAGCCTTTTTCTGGGTCACTCTCTCTCCTTCCTGGGGGAACTCCCGGATTCTCTCTGTCATCTGCCAGAAACCTTTAGGAATTCTCCCCAAAGGCTTCCTGGGAATGCTATCAGGCCTCTTAGCCCCATGGGATAGAGAGACGCACTCCTGCTTTTCCTTCTCCTCTGTGCTCTCATTGAAGGAAAAGGTTTGGTTTCGTGAGCTCACCAGGCTATTTCAAATGGCCACGGCAGTGATCTGCTCTGTCGACTGAACCGTCTCTCCTCCAGACTTATCCTCTCCCCCCAAAACAACATTTCCTCCCCCCCAAAAAAAATCCCCTCTCCAAACCAGCAGGGGTTAATGTTGTCAGTCATGACGTCAGGATCCTAATTTGCCCATACATTTTTTTTTCCTTTCCCCAATCTACAAAAGTCCCTCTCTCCTCCCCTCCTCTTGTGACTTTGCAATGAGCAGCAAAACTCTACAGGAGCTGCAGCAACAGCATTAAGGAGACATGCAGCTCTGCTTTTGAGAGCGATTCTTTCTGCATACAGGGATTTTTATTTTTGTTTGTTTTTTAACCCTTTCACAAAATCCATCCAAGTCACCAGCATCAGGGTGCAAGTAAAATAAAATAAAATTGCACCCTGGGGCTTGAACCCCCCCCCCTCTTAAAAATAAAATAAAATAAAAAAAGAGGAGGAGGGCAAACAGATGAGTAAAGGGTAGGTGAAATCCAGAATAAAATTGCATTGCTAGATAACTCTCACCCTCCCCCCCCAACCACACACACACACACACACTTTCTCCTCCTCCTCTTCTCTGAAGGTGGATAACAGGAGCCATGCAACATCTGCAGAACTGGATGGCAAAATAGCAGGGGGAAAATAATCAAAGTGGAGAGTTCAGGGGAGATCGGGTTCTTTTTTCTTTTTTTACCTGTGAGATTTGATTCCACATTTTGCTGAGTCCATTTTGGGGACATTTCATTTTTCTCTCTCTTGGGATTTTCTCCATTGCCAGAGGATGTCTCTTGTTGAGAGGATGCTGAAAGGAAGAAGAGGCGAATTCTTTGACTGGCACTGAAGGGAGGGGGAATATATATTTCCCCCATATTTTTTTTTACGGTCTTGTGCTTTTTTTTTAAATAAAGGAAATTATTTGTTGTCTTCTTCTTCTTCTTTTCTTTTCTTTCTTTCTTTCTTTTTTTTTTTTTTTTTTTGGAGGGGGATTTCAGAAGATCTTCCCCTCCCCTCCAAACATTTTTTTTCCTCCATCGTGTTTGTGGAAATGTGGAGATTTCAGGCAGACAGATTGAGTGCATTTGTCTCTGCTTTAGCAGCGCTTTGTCTCGCCTGCTGTGCGCAAAGGTAAGGATTTGATTTCCAGGGTGCAGGGACAGATGGGGGGGCTTGAAGGAGTGGGCTGGGTTTCTTTGGTGGTAGTGGTGGTGGGGGTCTTTCCCCCAAATTGCTTTCCTGATGCCTGCTGTTTCTTATTTCCTAGTCAATTGCATTTTAGGGGGAGGAGGCGTGCTCATGCATGGGATCTAGAGCAAGCTCTCTGCAGACGGAGCTCACCTCGCAGCTCGTTTGCATCAGAGTCTCCTACTGTAAGCGAAACTGACGCGAATTGGGGGGAATTGACAAAATGAAGCCTTGTGCTGGGGAACATGGTGCCCAGCGAGCAGAGATGGAACTAAACACAAGCATCGGTCTGTATATATAAGTGATACATGCAAAAACAAACATACACCCTGACATAGCCATGCCTGTGTCTGTACACACAGAGTGCACATGCAACCACACTCACACACGTCCATGCATGTGTACCTTCACACAGCTACACAGTGTACAGTACAGATGCAATGCATCCATCCATCATGCATACAGATTTATTCATTGCATGCACACATGTAAATATAACCATATGTATTTATGTCCAATGCACACACACACATCTATGCATCATATATACTCACACGTGTATATTCATGCAGTATATCATATCACATATACTGTGGACAGTATACTAGATGTGCAATGCAATGCATGTGTCCATAGATGCCTACTTAGTAATGTATTGCATACATACATGCAAAGATATGACTATATATATGGACACAAGAGATCCATGCATTCACACATGTACACACATCCATAGTGGATAATGTATTTGGAGTGCATCTATGCATGTATGCATAAGTATTTGTCCACTGAACACACACATAAAGTGTATACACACTCATTTTCAGTTCACACATATGTGCATCTACATAGAATGCACTCATCAGTGCATTAATAGACAGGGTAATTATGTATTAGATATATACTCACACATCCTTGCATATATAATATTGCATTACATTACAACATCTACAGGTCCAGGCACAAACATACATCTGTGTATATACCGAGATCTATGTTCCCTATTTACACAAAGACACAGATGCATACACATATGCACATGTGCAGATCCATGCCCACACACACATCCCTTCCCTCCTACTGTTTAATGCATGACACATAAACTGTACACTGAAAAATATACACACTCATGCAAACGCACATGCGCATGTGGATCCTGCCCACTCATATATGCCCATGCATGTGTTTGTTTACACCTGCATATGCATAGATTCAGGTTCACATACCGTATACACATACCCATCACACACACATGAAAGTAAATTCATACACGTAATGTACACACACACATCCGTGCTCACTAAGCATCTTGCATGCACATACAGGATCCATACATTTGGGTGTGTACATACATGTACAGTGCACATGCACACCTGCTCAGCATCAGGTGTACAATATCCAAAGATACAATTCACACATTGAATGTCTATGTATCCTACATGGATACAGACCCATGTTCATAAAGATTTTACTCTTAGCTACAGACACACACACACACAAATCCTGTGTAACTACACAGATTGTTTGTTCAGAGGAAGATGGATGGCCTTACGATACAGGCACAGGATTAAGAGGCAGGAGACCTTGGCCCTATTTTTTCTTTTCCATTGACTTTGGTGGTAGATACTTGTAGTTTGTGGGAAAGAATGGAACATCAGGGTTCTAGTCCCAATTCTGCCACAGACTTCCTGTGTGACTTTGGGTATATTGTGTACTCTGTCCCTGCCTTAGTTTCCCTGTCTGTAAAATGGAGGTAATGATATTTTCTGACCTCATGGCTTGTTGTGGGGATAAATAAATATTGTAAATTCCATTGAGGAAAGCATTCTATAAGCCTGAAACATTTTGATTATTATATACATATATGAAAACCCATGCACCTAGTTGTGTACAGGTACACGCACAAATACATGCACAGACACACATAAATCCACATGTACTTGTGGTATATACTTATCTATGCAGATGTCCATAACCTATGTATGCACAGACTAGTATATGAGAATGTACACATCTGGATTTTCCTGTATACTTGTGTAAAGACATACCTAAATAAATGGGGCACATGTATAGGAAACCCATCTCATATACACATGGCCATCAGCATATTCACTGAACAGTTTATCTGTGTGCCTAGATTGTGCCCAGATAAATATGTTGGTTTATGTTCACACATACACATTCTGATTGAAGGTGTATGCATTGAAAATCCAGGCACACACACAGGCTCATGTATCCAGATCAATAACACATGCACACACCGGTCAATTTACCCATGTTCCTAGACCCAGACTCATGCGCTAATATCCATACACCTGTACCCACAGATTAATGCACCTATAAACATATATATATATATTTTATACACGCACACGTATCTGTGCACCCAGATTTACAGCATACATACATAGATCTATATTTTTACCCAGACTCAGCCGTCCATATGCTGATCCATGCACTCAGATCGAGTTGCATGAGGATCCAGGTCCGTACACACACCTGTGTATACAGATCTCTGCACACACGTCACACACACTGACTCGAGCTCTCATGTGCATGTAGATCCATGTTCACGTACAGTAAATCCATAAGCATAAATCACAGCCAGATGCGTACAAAGACATGCACAAGCACCCACCCGGGGCATGCGGACATGTCAACACAACCCCCCAGCTCCAGGGAGACACCAAGATTGGCTGGAAGGGGTAGTATTGTGTTGCAGCTTTACATCCTAGATGGATCTGCTGTGGAAGGAAAGATGGCCTGAAAGATGTGTCTTTTTCACGGGATTTGGAGTTTAACCTAGGATTGCAAAGAATGTTGTTTGATGATGGCATGTGTACCCAAGCCCTTTGGAAAACAAGGCTTATTCCTCGGACAGAGCTGGGACTATGGTTGGGTTTGGGGGTCACTCAAGTGGAAACAATCTTCACTTACATATATTATGGAGCTTCATTCTTGTAGCTTCTTCCTTCCTGCCTAATGTTCCACCAGCACTTTCCTTGCCTCTAGGACTATTTATAGCAGGAGATCCCTCTCGTTCATATGGCTGGAAGGAATTGGAACTCCAGTAGCAATGGAGGCTACCTAACCTCCAGATGGAAAACACAGGGCTTGGTAGGGAAAATATCATTATCTAGGCATACCGAGCCAAAGATGGACTCTTCCCCTCTCTCTCTCTCTCTCTCTCTCTCTCTCCAGGTCTGTGTTGCTAAGAAGATATTAGAAGCTGCTGTGTAATATTTATTCTCAGAGGCCAAAGATCATAGCTCTATAGTGTGTGTGTAGGAGGGAGAGTTTTTCGGTGTGTGCCTAACACGAGAGAATGCCTGGTTGCACAGAATGCAAAAAGGAGATTGTATAGATGAATGTGTTTGGGCACGGAGTGAATATCATGGGGAGTTCAGTGTGTATTAGGTGTGAGAAGTCTTGATTTGTATATAGTGTGTGTGAGAGACAGAAAGTGGCTATTGTATTGGAGATGAAGTGTGTGTGCAGGGTGAGAGGCAGCGCATGGAAGTGTGTAACAGAGAGGGCAAATTTGTGTATACTTTATGTGTTTGACAGAGATACAGTGTGTGTGTGTGACTAGAGTGTGGAAGCCCTGTATGTGTGTATGGTAGAGGATGCAGATTTGTGTACAGTGTGTGAGAGTGAGTGTGTGTACAGTATGAGAGAACACAAGGGGTGTGTGAGTGAGAAGGAAGTTGAAAGGCTGTGGAGTGTGACAAAGATGGAGGCTATGAATGTATAGTGTAGTGTCGGTGTATGTGACAGGGAGAGTAAGTGGGGAAGAGTGTGTGTGCGCAGTGGTAGAAAGAGAATGAGTATCTACAGTGCCCATTTAGTAGCCCCTGTGTGCCACCCCCTCCAGGGATTGGTTCACAGGCTTTTTAAACTGCATGGATGTCCCGAAAGTATGGGTTCCCCAGCAGCCTTCAGCTGGGCTTGTATTTGATAGGGTGTGTGCAGTGTGAAAGAGTGCGAGGATAGCTGTGTGCCTGCAAGACAGTGAGCACATGTGTGTGTGTGTGAGAGAGGAGGGCTATGACTGGGAGAGAGACAGGGAGGGGGTGTTTGTGAGAGGAAAAGCTCGTGTGTGAGGCAGGGAGCGTGTGTGCATCTGTGCATGCACACCAGGGTTCAGCCTGCAAGCCAGGGAATGTGTCTGCCCTTTGCCTAGGCCCTCCACATGCCTCTCCTGTGTGGGGACGATGACAAGGACTTCTTCTTCTTCTCTGTTTCAGCCAATCCACTGGGAATATTTCTGTGGTGAAAGAGATTGTGGACAAATTGCTGAAGGGGTATGACGTCCGCCTCAGACCCGACTTCGGAGGTACGGTGATCCATGTTCTCTCTCGCGCTGGGGTAGTTTGCAATTGGAGGAAATGGAGCAGAGGCACTAGAGGCCAACTGCTCCATATGTCAGTGCTACCTGTTCAGCTGCTAGCAACATGTATCAACCTGTGAGATCTTCCCTTCTCCATGCTCCCTCTCTCTCTTCCTCTGCTGTTTGCTCTGCCCTCCCCCCACTTCCTACGCTCTCTCTCCTTGTGCTTCCTTTGCCCTCTCTCCTGCAGTTTTCTTTCTCTGTCTGTCATTCTCTCTATAAATCCTTCCTTGTGCTCTCCCTGGCCTCTTCCCCATTTCCTTTCTCTCTCACATCTCTGCTCCCCCTGCCCCTGTCTCTCCTCTGCTCTCGCCCTTTCTCTACCAGTATGTGTGTCTCGGTGTTTGGCATTCTGGGATCGTTCACTGGCTGCTGACCCCTGTAACAGGCCGTCCGGCAGTTGGATAAACTGTGTTGCTCTGGGTTTAACCTCACTCATGGGCTGCCAAAAGCTTAAGAAAAACCCCAGCAACCCTACAGTCTGTATATCATGGACTCTGTCATTTCTGTAGAGGCTTCATTGTGACATTGGCTCACTGGATATCTCCCTCTGCTCCCTCCGCCACATGGTACAATGCTGTAGCTAGCCTCCCGCTGCGTACAGAGAGTTTTGCAGTTTGTCCCCGAGTTAGTCAGACCGTCCGCTGGCCAGGCTGATGGTTTGTCTGTCAGGATACCAGCTGATGTGGTACGGGAAGTTAACGTGGTCTCTCTGGAATGCTCCGTGCCTCCTGCTACGGATGCAGAATGAAATATTCCTTCCAGAGATGGCGATCTCACTGCCATTTGGTAGGGGACATTCCTGTCTGCTGATTCCCACGGGCAAAGCTTTCCAGCCCCCCAGGCATTAAAGAAGAGGAAGAGAGAAAGGGGGCTTCTTTTCCTTTTTGGGTGGGTGGGGAAATAATTACAGGGCTGTGAAGCCCCATCGGTGGGTATTTATTGGCGCCCACTTAATAGTAGGAACTAGACTATGATGTGAGTGTCGGAGCACTTTCGCTTGGACTTACCTTGATTTGGTTATTTTTGGCCTTAGTTGGGTGATAATTTCCCTTTCCCTGTAGGTAGGAGTTTATCTCAGAAGTTCTGGGAATTGCAGAGGACTGAGTGGCCCTTCCGGAGACAACTGCTGAAAAGCAGATTCATGTTCTTGGTTTCAAGGGGAAAATGTGCCAATAATGGTGTGGGACAGAGATCTCCCATTACAGGCCTGATCCAAAGCCCACTGAAGTCAATGGGAAGATTCCCACTGGGTTCCAGGAGCTTTGAATCAGTCCTTAAGCATCCCAGTTTCTCTCTGCTCCATAAACTAGCTATGATCTCTCTATCTATCAATCATCTCAGACTTCCCTCCACCTCACAGACTCTCTTTCCACCCCACTTTCATGCTTGTCTCCCATCACTGCTGGTGGAATGGGATTTTCAGAAGGGCAGGAGCAGTATAATCAGCTGCTGAAATGCAGGAGGGCTTGAGGTGGGGAGAGACTCTCCCGTATAAAATGACTTCTCCACAGTGCAAAGTGGTACATCCTGGAATTCACTTCAATGGACACAGCTTCGGGAGGGTAGCAGCGCTCAGCAAGCGAGCAGGAGGTAATGGAACCTCTTTGAATCTGGAATACAGGAGGGTTTGATGAAAAAGGTTTATCAGGGAAACACAAAGCATTCCCTATTAGCTGGCTGGCCCCAGTCACAGAAGTTGGTGCAATCACATTTTATGTGAGGAGAACTTCAGAGATGCCATAAAAATGGCAAGAAAACCGCCTAGTAAGCCTTTGGGATTATTAGGATACAGTAAAACACAATAGGTGATCCAACTCTGTGCAGGGGCAACATGAACGGACGGAGGGTGAGGGCAGTGGTGATTGTGGAGGATTGGCTATCCTGTCTCCCCATGGAGCATGGCTCAGGGGTCCAGAGCGGGCAGGGAGTCATGCATGATCTGTTGAAAGACAGATCTGGTGCTTTGTCCCACTTGAGTGGCCATCCAGCAGAGCAACCCCATGACGCACACTGTCCCTCTTTAGCTGGTTTGAAAGAATAGACCTGGGGTTGATGCTGGAATTGCTGGGTAATGTGCTGTGACCAGTGCAATGCAGGTGGTCAGAACAGTGGTTCATAACAGCCCCTTCTGACCTTAAAATCTATGAGAAGATCTCTGATTTTCCACCTACATTTGCAATGTGCTCATTGGATCTCCATAATAAAAGCAGAGAGCGAGAGAGAGCCCCCCACTCCTGTGTTTAATTGTTGCTTTCCCAACTTTATTATAAAAGTCTCAGTTCCTTTCTTTCCCCTGTTTTGAAGGGATCAATAGCACTAGAGACTAGCCCCAGGGGCTCCGAGTCTGAGCAGGCAGTGAAAGCTTCTCCCACACGGTGCCATTGCCACTCTCGGATTGAAAGGGGTGTTCAGCATCTCTGGATGGTTCTGTCCCTGCACAGCCTGAAATAAAAGAACTGATTGTAGCGGTAGGAATTAGACTGAGCCCCAGGACCACGTAAGGGTCCCCCAGCAGTCAGGAGATGGCGACACATCTCGGTCATCGTTAACCTAGTGAGCTGGAGGTGAAAGTCTCCATGTACCAGCACCAGTCCCCACAATTATCTGGGTCCCCGAGACATTGGGCCAAATCTGTCCCTGAGGCAATTTTACTGAGGCCAGTGCTGTCACACCAGGGGATGAATATAGCTCACTGTGTTTTCTATCTCATTCATATCCCTGCCATGGAGGGGTTGAGGTTTCCACCCTATCCTGTAAATAGTAGATGAAGCTGGAAAATTACACCTTGGGTAAGACCCAGGAAGCTGTCTGGGAGCAAGGCTCCCTTCTCCCAGGGATATGTAGAAGCCAGGAAAGTACCTCAGAACTCAGGCCCACAAGCAATCAGAGGGGTTAGGCTGGCTCCCAGCAGGGACCTATGGGCATCTGTGCTTGCTCTGACCCCACGCCCCACCCTCATGCCAAAGATCAGGGAGGCACAAGGGCCTAGAACCTCAACAATATTCAGGTACCTCACAACCATTGAGCTAGGTGCCTAAATACCTTAGAGGATCCGGGCCTAAGTACTCCTGACAACCAGGACTCCCCTTGCAGGTCTCATGCACAGAGCTGCTGTGGCTGGCCAAGCCACACTCTAGAGTTGTCAGTGATACCAGTTTGTCATCCCTGTGGTATTATCTGTTAGTGCATGTCCACCCCAACTATGCTCCCACACACCATTGCTGCACCTTGACCTGGCAATAAGGAGCTGCCAGAGCACCCCTCAGACTTTTCAAAGAGTCACGGTGCTTTTCTCTGGCCCAGTAGCATCCTGCCCTCCCCTTATTACAGTCCAGTTCCCCCAGCTCCTGCTCTCTGTCTTTCTCATACGCACAATTTTATCCCACTTTCTGTTGCATGGTACTCCAAACAGATCTCTGTATCCCCATCCATACCAGGGATGATAGAGCCACTACTGTTCACACCCTCCGCCCTCTCACCAGCCCCAAGTTACGACCCAAATTCCTCTCCCTCCCACACACACTTGCCCGCCCCCTCTCACTACAGCCCAAATTCTCCCTCCCTCACTCACACACACACTACCTCTCCCCGTTCCCTGTATCCCATGTTTTATCTTCTCTGCATCCCCTCCATGCTGCTCTATTGATGTGAGGTAAATGGGTGGCCAGAGAGTTAGAAACCAGCCAATCAGTGATAGTTCCCTTCTGCCCCCCCACAAGAGAAAACACTCCCCAAAGGGAATCTCTCCGGGGGCCCTGACTTCACTGAAAGGACCCCCCACACCATCTTTCCTAAGGCACAGGCCCTCCCCATCCCAGTATCCCTGTGCACTACCCAGGACACAGTGCCTCGACAGATCTGAATGCTGCTCACTGCTCCCCAGCTCTCTGAGATAGAAAGAGAACTCCAACTAATGCCAAAAGGAGGACAGGCCTGCTGGGGATTGCAGTTCACTTTTTAATTTCGAGATGCCTCGTTAGCTCCGGGCCGAGCTGAGCGGCTGAGAAGCGTCAGCCACTCACTCCCCCCTTTGAAGCCCATTAGACCGATGAGCAGGTTGGCTCTCAGGGGTGGCGCCATGGCAGAGGGAGTGACGTGTTCATCAGTTCAGCCGAACCGTGAATGGGGTGGAGAGGGGCTCCTGGAAAATCCTGGTCCACCTTCCCCAGCCAGACAGCCAGACTTGGACCATGCTGTCCAGAGGTTGCTAGCTGGGGAGATGGAGCTTGGGTGGTGGGGGAGAATGGAGCATGACTCAGTGGACTCATCAGTGGCATCACATCTTAGGAGCTCAGGTGCTAAATCTCACTAGCTTGAGTGACAGATTCATTGAGTTGGATGGTCGCTGCCTAGTTCTTAGCTGGCACCTGCTTCTTCTGGGAGTGGGTGCTAGCATATCTGCTCAGGGGGTGGTCTGGGATAGCAAAGGGGCATTGAGTACAGGGAAGGGCCTTGTGGGAATAGCTGGGATAGCTCGGGATGTCCAAGATGCCTTGACAGCACTAGGATATGTCCTATGACTGGAATAGCAGGGCGCTGTTGCAGAGCAGCCTGAGAGGCCTTGTTATAACCGTGCGGGGGGTCCCCATACTGGAATAGAAGGGGGTGCTACAGAGGAGGACTAAGATTTATTGACAGAGACGTCAGTCTGTGGGGAGGGGAGATCTCAGTACTGAAATAGCAAGAACAGGGTAGGGGAGAGGGCAGGAGTAGGGTGCTTTGGCTGAGCTGAGGGGGCAGGGCAGGTTCTCAGTACTGGACCAGCTGGCGAAGCGTGTATCAGGAGTTCAGTTGCCAGTTGTATGGGATCCAGCAAGCTACGTCTGGGGCACACTGATAGAGTGGTGCACAGGCCTTGTTTCTTAGAAGAGAAGGTGTGACGGGGTGGCAGGGGGAAGGGAAGCAGGAAGCTTTCACAGCAGCATCCTGCACAGTGCCTGGCTCTAGTTAGTGCTCTTAGCCTCTCATTTCTGGAAGCATTAACTCCAAAGCAAAAGAAAGCAAATTAAGAAGGTATTGCCCCAGGTCAGAGAAGGAGATGCAGGAAGTGGCGCGAGGAGCCCTGTTAAGCACAGTGACTCAGCTGCTCTCAGTTGGTGCATCGATGCCCAAAACTTCACAAGAGTTTCAAGGAGATGGCCCTGGTTCCAGAGAACAGAGAAAGGGGGAGCCCTCCCTGGCTGAAGCCAGGGGGAGCAAGATCTTCTCCATGTCCCCCTTCCACCCACAAAGTCAGGGGCTCTTGGGTTTTCCACTCCAGGGAATTTGCGTACCGTGTTTGGAAATCTCAGGTGAAGAGGGAATGACTGGGGGTCCTTAAGGAATAAATATAAATCCCTACACTGCAAAGCATGGAGGTCCAGCAGCCTCTCCTGCTCTGATCTCTCTTCACACTTCCTTAGGGAGAATTAGTTACAGTTTATGGGGTCCTGGTTTTCAAAGACGTCAGAATGCCGCAGTTTATGCTCCCTTTCCCATGCCCCTCATTACAAATGCAAACTTCCCTCCAGCACACACTTACACACACCTATCCTCACCCCTCTCATCAAAGATCCACGTTCCCCTCCTTCAGATACACACACCTGTCCTCACCACTCTCATCGCAGATCCCTGTTCCCCCCCCCAGACACACACACCTGTCCCCGCTCCTCTCATGCCTGATCCCAGCTCCTTTCCCTCAGATACGTACACCTGTCCTCACCCCCTCATCAGAGATCCCAGCTCCCCTCCCTCCCTCACACACACCTGTCCCCACCCTTCTCATCAAAGATCCCTGCTTCTTTCCCTATGATACGCACACCTGTCCCCTCCAGTCTCATCAGAGATCCCCGCTCCCCTCTCGCTCTCACACCCACACACCTGTTTTCTCCCCTCTCATCACAGATCCCCATTCCCTGCCTCAGATGCACACACCTGTCCTCACCCCTCTCATCACAGTTCCCCCCCGTTCCCTTTCCTCACACACACACACCTGTTCACACCCCTGTCATCACAAATCCCTGTTGCCCCTCCCTGAGATACACCCAACTGTCCCCTTTCCTCTCATC